>NW_010428655.1:88859-90514 GCF_000710305.1 Buceros rhinoceros silvestris | reverse complement strand
GGATAAGGGATTTCAGTCCAAGCTGCGCTGTGAAAAGCTCTTTTATGGGTTTCTGAGCTATCGCGGAGAGAAAAGCTGATGTCAGAGGGATATTTCTGAGCAGGGGAATTTGAGGAGGAGGTTTTTGCAGAGTGGAAGGAGAGAAAGGCTATTCCAGAGGTACCGATGGACAGGGCCAGCTCTCCTAGACATAGCCCAAGGCTCCCAGCAAGTGGTTTTTGGAAAGGACTTTCATCCCTGGGTTAAGGGAGCAGCCAATTAAAATTACATTTTTCTGTAACCCTTTTGTACCTGTCATAGGAGGGAAAATGTGACCAAAATGCATTTTCAAACTAGAATGTAATTCTTAAATAAGTAACAATAAAAAGAGGGGAAAAAAACCCCCACTCATGAATTTAAAACCAGTTTCACCAGAGACCTGACTGCAGCCCTTTTCTGGGGCCGGCAGTCCTGGCCACGGACACTGCCAGCACTGCAGCCTCCATCCAGGGGCTGACCGAGGTCTCTGTGCTTGCCACCATCTCCCTGACACTTCCAAAGTGTTACCCCCAGGGTTTCTCCTGTGCAGCTGAAACCTGTTTTCCCTCTGGAAGCACTACAGACATGAGGGGGTCGCTCATCCACCCCACCTCTAAACCTTCCTCTCCTTCAGTCTTCAGGGCTCCCCAGAAACCCACGCTGCCTGCGCTGGGGGCAAAAAGGGTCAGCGCCGTCACTAGGAGACAATCCCAAAACAGCAAGTGGTTCCCACTTCTGCGCCACATTCCCCAGCAGGCGTGATGAGTGGGAGTGGTAATTATTTTTCTACCGCTCAAATTAATTATTTCAAGCCAAGATGGCAAAACCACGACATTTTATGGTGGACTTTTTAATTGGGTTGTGATTGAGGTTAACGACTTAACGTTCGAATCAGTTACCATAATAAGTGGAGTAAAGAGTCAGGGGGCTGGGAGGAAACAAAGCTAATTAAAATAATCAGCTTGACTTTGATGGGAACTGGCCTGGATCCTGCAGCACTCGTGGAGGCTTGGTGCTGTAAGCACCATCCACAGCCTGGCCGTGGGTGTGTGTTGCATTAGCAGGAACAGTGACAGAGACACTGCGCAGGAAGGCACATTCACGTGTCGCCTTGTTTCTTGCGATGTTTTCATTCCCTCAACTTTCTTTCTTTACCAGGAACAAGGAAAAAAATATCCTTGAAGCCTATTTTACAGAGTATCAGGCAGCATCCAAGTGATGTATCTGCTGTATTCTAAGAGCAGCCTCAAGGACAAGTTTAGAGGTCAAGTACAGCCAAAGACCATCTACCATGGTGCCCTCTGGAGCATCTGGGATGGCTCATAGGGAAATCGCACAGGGACTGGTCCGTGGTTGGCACAGCTGCCTCCATCCATCGTGCCCGGCCTTGAGGTGATGCAGTGTGGCAGGTGTCAGCAAACACCACATCTCAGATGGTTCTTAAACATGCCCGAGTGGTAGCTCCTGTAGGACCCAGAGTGCCTGTGTCACCGTGAAGATCTGCCACGAGGTCTTTGGTGTTTGAGGCTTTTAGCTGCCTGGCAACAGTATCCTGCACAATAGTTGCTATAACATCCATTAAAGGCTTCTCAACATGCCTCACCCTGACAGCGGTTCCGAGGGCAGTGTACGGCATT
>NW_010428655.1:86430-88775 GCF_000710305.1 Buceros rhinoceros silvestris | reverse complement strand
CTAAGGACTAGTCTCCAACTTTAACATATTTATAAGCAATGCCCTAATTTGAAGGGGTACCGAGTTCTCGTAGATGTAAGCAGTTATTAATTACAATGCAACAGGAAAATTCATTAGGAGACAGAATCAAACTTTCAATTAATGTCATTTTTATCCAGGAACATTAGACGAGCTTTTTGCTTTTTTGCCTTTAACAAGGATCTGGAAGCATTTGCTAATTTCTGAGTATTAGAGCTGCTTCTGTGGAATAATGTGAGCTCTCATTCACATGTAAGAAGACATTTTTTGTGTTCACTCTGACTCTGAGTTGCCCTGTTCGTGTCAGTAGGTTGAGCTGCAGACTGCCTGTGCTGCTCAGGAGGAGCCTTTTCTTCTGCAGAACAGCAGCACGTCACCAGTCCCTTGGTGAGCGTCTCCCGTTATTCCTGGGGTTTGTTTAACCCGGTCTCTGATACTGGGCTCTGCGTGAGCCTGAGCAGCATGGCTGAGCCAAAAGCCAAGTGGCGTCTCTTGCTGGCCATGGCACCAACAGTTCCTTCAGCCTTTTGCTTTCTGCGCTTCTGGTTCCAAATCCGTTACTTTCATTTTCAGTCTCAAAACCTGCTTGAAATAACAGAGAGGCTTCAGGTGCCAGGCAGGAATTCAATTAAACGTGAAGAAATCTGCCCCCTTCAGACTCGTTTGGGAGTGGGTTTTATTTTCTTTGTGAACATTCTGTTCAGAATTGGAGTTGGGTTTTGCTCCATTGCTTAGATATCTAAGAGGGCCATTCCACGGCATCTCTAAGCTGGAGGTCCCTGTAAACCTGATCTTTAGCTGCAGAGTCCTGACCTGTCGATATTCCATGTCTATCTATGTTCTTTTGGTTATATCTGTGTTCTTCTGACAAACAACCACATTTGGAAAAAAAAAAAGTTTGTATAAACTCCCTTTGCACCCTGCTTGAGAGGATCTCACACGAATCTTCTGTCTCCCATCTTGGCGTGTTTATCGTTGTTGCAAACATCAGATAAATCAGCTGCATAAAAAACCCCTTGAGAGTGTTCATCATTTCATTAGTGATCTCGGCCAGGGAACACAAAAAAGGAGAGGAAGCCAGATAGCCAGGCAGCCACCGGGCTTATGCAGTGGGTCAAGAAGCTGGACTGACCAGCAGTAGTAAACTAGCTGTCTTAACTCAGAAGTCCACCAGGACTAGAGTCTCCTTCAGGTCCTGCTTCACCCAACACCTCTGCAGAGCCCATAGCTCTGTTCCTCCTCCTCTCACCCCAAGCAGATCCCCCAGGTAGAGCAGCTTGACCTCACATCTTGGGTGTTCGCTCCTGGCTCTTCTGGTGGGCTCTGTGGGCCTTGCTGAGGGCAGCAGGGAGGCTGCCCCAGATGCATGGAGTGGATTTTTAAACCTTGTGGAAAAGGATAAAAAAAAGATCCTGACATCATTTTCTGCTCATGATTCTCCTGCAGAATGGAGGACCCCTCTTGAAGTGGTCCGAAACTATTTTGAAGCACTGGGTAAACTGCTTTGTGTAAACCTGTTTCAATGGAGGGAAGTGGCACTGGTTGGGCAAAACAGTCTGGAGACTGGGCAGGAGAGACTGAAACATTAAGAAAATTAAGTCAAAATGTTCCCTTTTCCAGATTTGAATGCAAACATTTCAATTTTTCCATTTGAAATCCTTCAATCCCAAGTTAATCTCAATTTTTAAACCAGAAAAATCCTTGATTCATTGGACCTTAGACATTTTTGCAGGGTGTTTCATTTGTTCTTGATTTAAAAAAAAAAAAAGAAGTTTCAGATCACTGCAGAAATAACTTTATTGTTATTTTTTTCCCAAAGTTTCTCTAGTGATAAAAAAAATCCACAGTTCAAAAATTCCTCTTTGTTAGTCCCATTGGTGAGGAGAGGTGCCCCAGGCGATGGGATCAACGAGCACAGGAAGAGGCTGAGGCAGCAACCCTGCAGGTGAGGCTGTAAACCGGGGAGCGGGGTTTTCTGAGAATCCTCTTTTTGACCGAAATCTCTTGATAGCTAAGCCTGGCGTTCAGCTGTGAGACTCATCACCATTTCTCACTGAAGCCATTAAAATGAGCTCGCGAAGGAGGCACCCAGAATTGCCGTGACCTTGACAGGCTGTTCTTTGACCCAGCAGTTAAATGAAATATCAGGGAGGCAATGTCACGTCGGTCTCTGAGGGAGGTGATTCGAGAGGGCCGGACAGGCTCTCCGGGGCACATCACTCCAAGCCCATATCTGCCCCCCCCCCAATATCCCCCCCCCCCGGGACCTGGGTGGGGTGTCACTGAAAGGTTTAAGACCCTCAGGACGTGGCTGCTCTGCAGGAATG
>NW_010428655.1:69637-86341 GCF_000710305.1 Buceros rhinoceros silvestris | reverse complement strand
TCAGCACGACTGGGGCCACAGGCTCGCTGTGGGACCTGGGAAGCTGCTTTCTCTCTCCATGCCTTTCTCTTGTCCTTCAACTTCGATCCAGTTACTTCTCTTCCTCCTGCTGCTCCTTGTGCAAGCCTGTTCCAGGATTTTGTTCCTTTGATGGCTGAAAACTTCCTTCAATTTTCCAGTCTGAATTTATTC
Organism: Buceros rhinoceros silvestris; assembly: GCF_000710305.1. Classification (NCBI taxonomy): domain Eukaryota; kingdom Metazoa; phylum Chordata; class Aves; order Bucerotiformes; family Bucerotidae; genus Buceros; species Buceros rhinoceros. The sequence goes on along the minus strand of NW_010428655.1, from coordinate 86,149 downwards.
ATGGCTAGTGTATACTTTTTGTTCTTGTGCCAAGCTTGTCTGTTAGATCTTCTCCCTCCCCAGCATTTTCCCTGCCCACATTTATTTATAGAAAGCAATCTTCTTCTTTTTTGCTTTTCTCTTTTTTTTTTCACAGAACCTTTTAAGCTCCTACTTACTTTTCCAAAACCCGGCTTTTGGACGGTTGTCCAGCTTGTCTCTCTAGGCATCTTTCAGAGCTGTGGACCCCCTCTCTCCCTGGACTCCTGAGGTTCGTTTGTACAACCCTGGGTCAAGAAGGAGTATGTCACAAGCTTGTTTTTCTTGGTGAGACTTAAAAGTGCCTTTCAGCTGTCGCTGAGCCCTGTGTTTTTCTTGTCAGTTTAATATGCTCAGTAATAACACCTACCACTTCTATATGTCACACTCTGCACTCCATAGTCAACTACACATTGACTGGCAAAGCAACCCAAAGAAATTGGATTTAACCAGAAAGGAAAAATGTTTTTTCTCAAACAACCTTTGCCTCTTCCAGGTACTTTTGCGGGTCACAGGATTAGAGTGCCCTGGTGACTCACGGCTCTCCTGCCTGGCAATTATTAGCCTGTGGAGCTCAAAGTAATTACTGATGCCTTATACAACCATTTTCTGGGTGCAGGATCCTCAGTGACACTATTATCGTCTTGCCAGGGAGTGCAAGTCCTCTGGAATCGCTGCTGGGGAACGTGCAGTAGAGCTGGTAAAAATACCGTTTGCTTGGTGTAGCAGAAGTGTAAATAGATATTTTAGTATAAGGCAATAGCAAGTATCTTCACTGATATTGTACAGACGAGGATGGATAATATATTGTAATAACGTAATAACAGTTCCTGGGGAAAGTGTATTTTTGGATGAAAAGTGAGAAAAAAAAAAACTGTTTTGAGAGTTGAAACCTGTTTCAAGATTTCAAAACATGACACCTACCAGGAGGACATTTCAAAAGGGACTCAGCTGTTCAAAGGAAGTGTTTGTTCCTTTTGGAAAGGTGATTTGCCTTCAAAAACCTTTTTTGGACAACCTTGTTTGGATGGTTTTGTCTGAAAGGAAAAACAGAGGGGCCGGAGAAAGGGGAGCTGTGGCTGATCCCAGGTGTGGCACAATCGCTGGGAGAGTTTCTGGTTAAAGCAAACTGTGGATCTGTTGGTGTTTAGCGTTAAAACTGCACTAGCTGGGTACTAAAATGGAGCTGCACCTCGGGTGCATCCCTGGCTGTGCGTCTTATGTCTCAGCTTGGCACTCCTGGGACATGGACAGTGTTCTCCTGGACCCAGGAAGCTCAAGGGTCTCGCAAGCCTTGGGAGTTTGCTAGAAATGCAGATTTGGGGAGAATTTGGGGAGCAAAGAGAACCTGAGCTGAGATCACGGGAGGTGCCGGCACTGGAGCAAGGGGTGAGGTGAAGAAGAGTTCAGGTCTTCCCCAGTGTCACCCAGGGAATCTCGGGAAGGGCTCAGAACACATCCCAGCTCTCTCCTCCCCTTTACCCCAGCGCAGACAGGTTTGTGTTAAAGGGGTCTGCGCTGCTCTGCGTCCCTGCTTGAGTATGACACTCCCAACAGAGGTCACGGGATGCACGTGAAGAGCGAAATGAGGGAAGGTGCTCACTGCAAGTCCCTTAAATGACTTTTTGCAGCCAAGCTAGTATAGCCAGTGAGGAGGTTTTCCTCGACATCACGACGAGCTAACCACGTAGGATGCAAATTGGCACACAGATAAGCAGCTCTAATTACTACTTACCTTGTAAAAGTCGTATTTTGTCAAACGGGAGGTAGAATGTATCATCCTAGCTAAGCTACAGGGATACCGTGAGGTGTTAGCACAGAGATTTTAATGCTCAACTAATTAAAGAAAGTCATCTCTGACGCTCCCGGGGGGTTTGATTACTTTTTTTATGAAGGCTGGAGGTATCACACCATTTCCAGATGATGTAATTAACCTGACCTATTTGGTGGCTCCATATTAATGTTTCTTTGTGATGGATTTACAATAAAGCTTCATTATTAGAGACTTCAGAACAAGATTTATTATGATCTTGTTTCTTTCCATTCATTATTTCGCTCTTCTCATTTGGAAGTGAGTCAGGACCCCTGGGCGCTTTTCTTGTGCCTCCCAGTAATCTGCGCCCTGCTCTGGAGAAGACTTACGGGTTTGACCTCTCTCTTTCGCAATTTACTGCATTGCAAAGTGGGTGCAGAGATAAACCACTTAAGACTTTCACGAGGCTTACGTAATCCATGAAGAGCACAAAGAACCCGGGAGGAGGCAGGGCAGCCAGAGGCTCGGAGTTCTTCAGCTGGTGCATATTGTTATTCCTGGTCATTCTTCTTCTCGTGCTTCCAATCCCAAATCCACTGTGTTCCATGAAGAGCACAAAGACCCCGGGAGGAGGCAGGGCAGCCAGAGTCTCGGAGTTCTTCAGCTGGTGCATATTGTTATTCCTGGTCATTCTTCTTCTCGTGCTTCCAATCCCAAATCCACTGTGTTTAGCGAAGCAGTTCCCCAGCCTGGGTTCACTTGAAACCTTTCAAAGGCACCACATACGTTTGGGCACCCAGCCGCCGCCGAGGGCAGCGAGAGGTTATTCATTAATCCCCGTTTGTATCTTAGAGAAAAACCTATAAAATCCCTGAGCTGAGCGTTTCTTTCAGCAGTAAGGGGGTTTTTGGGATTTTTTTTTTTTTTTTTTTTTTTTTTTTTTTTTTTTTTTTTTTTTTTTTTTTTTTTTTTTTTTTTTTTTTTTTTTTTTTTTTTTTTTGGGGCTACAATAGGTTTAGAGAGAATTCTGTTTTAGAGCATCACATCTAACCTTTTTTTGCCTGGATCAAGGTGTTACAGAGGGAACTGCAGACAGATTTCTATACCCGTTTTAACTTCAAAGGTTAGAAATCAGCCCAAACCCCACTGCACACTCTGTTTCATTGATTGCCAAGGGCAGGAAGTTCTTAATGTATTAAATGTATTAATGGTGTTAAATAAACATATGTAAAACTAACCAGAGATTTTAATTTCTGTTGAGATAATGACAGAAGTTTATTGACCCAAGGGTGATACCGATGGAATTGCTATTGGACATCAATAGCTGTGGCCAGGCCTTTTGGAGGACACTGAGAAACGCAGTCAATATTTTGATGCCTCAGTTGGAGCTGAGCTTTCCTAAAGCCCTGCTGACAGCAAAGGCACTTTGTTTGGTGCAGTGGGAGCCTGTCTTTAGATCCTGGATTAGCCGCTGCTTTCCACCAGCAGAGTCCAGCCATCAGGACAAAGCAGAAAATACTTCAAGTGGGACCAAGCTCCAAACCCCTTTCTCTCCATCGCCTGAGCACGTGGAGGAGGGATGCGAGACAAAGCTCATGGTACAACATGAGACACAAATTTAATGAGCAGCTGTTCTCTGCAGTGGCCGGCCAGGTTGTTCCTGGCATCAGGATTCCTCTCCTGAGGAAATAGGAGAGGAATATTTTTCCAGAGCAGAGCTGTCCCTCTGTGTTCTGCCTGTGGAATAAGAACTCTCACTCTCACTGGACACAGGAGATTTATTTAAGAGATGAGGTGGCCCTAAAACACCATCCCTGCAGTAATTAATTGGCTACTGCTGTAAAGCACAGTAGCAACGTTTGGAGAGACATTATCTTCTGTCCTGCTTGGATTAAGAATTCATAAGGGCACAAATTACTTCACAGGCTTTGTTTTGCTTTAAGTTATATAGTATACAAATTATCTGCGAAGAGAAGCTGATTGATGACATAGGAAGAGAGCCCAGAAGACAATACATCTCCTCTCTATCTAATCTCTTCTACCTTCCAGCCTGCCTGCCTGCCTGCGGGACAGTGCAGGGGAGAGCAGAGCAAATACTCCTGCTCCTGCCCCAGGCCCTTCTCCTGTTTCTCTGTGTCTCACTGGGGTTATGATAAATACACACTTTGGTAAAAAGCTTTAGGTTCTGAGGGCAAAAGAAAGCAACTGTCATCCTCAGCATCATCTCTGTTGCGTTCAGGCCTCGTGTCACGGCTGGAGGCTGCTTTACCATGTCCTCATCACCTTCCGTTTGCAGCAGGTATTCGTTGGGTTTTCGAGTAGCAGGATGGATGTGATTAGCTTGGTTTTATCCTGAAATCCATTTGACAACTAAATTTTTACTTCCCCCTCCCCTTTTAAGATTTCAGATCCTATCTCAGCTTTCCAAGCACGGTGATAGTAGTTGGCGTGAGCTGGAGCAGCGGATGGGACAGCAGTGGCATGAGAGTCAGACATGAATTTGCCAAATGTGTTTGATTCTTCCTTTAAGCATTTATAAGGCCAGACATATCTTCCCAAACTTGTTAGGCGGGGATGTGATCTGTGTCCTCCCAGGCAGAGACAAACATCAGCTGCATCTTTCAGATCCCTAAGATCCCTCTTGCTCCGTTGCATCCTCAGAGGGAGGCAACATGAATAGTTGTGCCTAGAGTCTTGCACAAGCATGTGCTTGAAATACAGCTTAAGGACCTTTTGGATGCAGCCCCTTGCCTTCAAGAGGAGGTTGTGTCACTTGGAGCTGCTTGGCCCCAGGCTTTCCTGGCTGTAATGATGAGCGGTTATCCCTTGTGCCAGTGTCATCTCACCCTGGGCAGACTGCAGACCCTCTGCAAGGTGGTAGAGTGGTGCTCAGGCCAGCTGGTGATCCCAAGGCGGAACAGTGGATGTGGGATTGTTCCAAAATCTGTTTCTGTGGCCACTCTGCCAGTGCTGTCGGTGTCTACCAAGCGTCAATGAAGCTGTTGGGGCTCTGCCTTTCCTGGACCAGCTCTGAACAGCCATAATGTTACTAAGCTGGTGTCCTTTGCCAGCCTGCAAGGAAGCAGTGCCTGTCGTGAGTGGATAAAGAAAAACCAGGGCGGGAGGAAAGTGCCTGGCAGAGTCACTGCCTCTGCCCTGGGTTTAACCTGGAGACTCAAACTGGCAAAGCAGAGCTGTTCTGAACAAGGGGATGTGCCACAGCATCCCTAGGGTGGGGTAGAGCCTGCGGGGTTGGAAAGGAGCTCACAGCCCCTGGCCAAGCAGCAGAGCCATCCTGGGATGATCTCAGAGGCCTTTGCCATGGCTCGTGGGAACAGGGAGTTACAACCTGTCAGCTGTGACCCATCCCACAGCATCCTCCGGCTTTGCGGGGAAGACCAGCAATGCAGCTGGGATAGGGATGAGTACTGCTGGGTCAGGGCTTGGACTGTGCCCAAGGGCTGAGGCTGCCGCTGCCGGTGTTGGCTCTGGACAGAGCTCTGGGGTGGGGACGGCTGCACAGTTTCACGGTGAATAACATCGTTCTGTCACAGAATCACAGAATCATCTGGTTGGAAGAGACCTTAAAGATCATCGAGTCCAACTGTTCCCCCTGCACTGCCAGCATCCCTAAACCATGTCCCTCAGCACCAAATCCACACGGTTTTTAAACACTTCCAGGGATCGGGACTCCACCACCTCCCTGGGCAGCCTGTTCCAATGCTTAATAACCCTCTCTGTAAAGAAATTTTTCCTAATATCTAACCTAAACCTCCCTTGGCGCAACTTGAGGCCATAAAGTCAAAGTTGTGGACTTTTTTTCTCCACAGGAATTAATTTCAATAAATGCCTTTTCATTTGTTCATTTGTTTAGTAAAGGAGATTTCAAGCACAGGAACAAAAAGTTTTGACTGATGAGTTCTTTGCAAGTTTTTATTCATTTTAGTTCTAGCTCCACATCAGTATACATTTTTACTGCCCAAAACCAGAACATTTTTGAGGGGAAAAAACATGTAAGGGAAATTTCTACATGCTTTTTTTTATTTTTTATTTCAAACTGGAATTAAAGCAGATTTCATAATGGTGGAGGAACCTTTGAAATGGACCACTGGGTCACTGACCAGCTTCCTGGTGGTCTTGCATGCCATGCCCCAGGCTGGCTTGGTTTGTCTGGTGAGGTCCGGCAGGACCACAGAGCACAGTGTGCTCTGGCTGTAGAATGATCTATGGAGCATCAAGTTAAATTAAGCTCTCAAAATTTCGGTGGGAACAGAGCAGAGCCGCGGGGACTGGAATTAGACCAGACCAAAGTGTCAAGGGAAGGAGCAGGCTGAACTGGAGCTTATTTGCAAAACTTAAAATGAAATCACAACATACCTCCTCCCTGAGCTGCCACAGGGATCTGAGCTGGAGCCTCTGACCCACAAAGTACAAACGCAATTTGCCACCATTTGGGATACCTGGAGAGGCCAGAATTGGGGATATCAGTATGTAGAAAGAAATCAAAGCCATAAATCTGCTAACAAACGAGAACTGCACGAATAATTGATTCTGCAAGAGGAACACAGCAGACAAAGCCCCACAAGTTTATTTCTGCAGAACATCCTTACCTCCAAAAAAGACCATCTGGAGGCTCATGAAAAAAAAAGGCGAGGGGTAGGTGACCCTCAGCCAAGACTCTGATTTCATCTGTAGAGGAGCTAGCAAAGGGTGCATGAGATTTGGGGCAGAACCTGGAGCTGAATGTAGAGAGGGCTGGTTTCTAAGAGCTGGAGATGGGAAAAAAGAGCAGAAAGAGGAAGAGAAGGAGGTGGAGGGAGCACCCAAGACCTCCAACAACCCTGAGATGGAGAAGTGCCAAGCTGCAATAGGGCCAGCAAGAGAAACTCGAGGAAAGTGGGAGCGTGAGAGGGGGAGAGAGGAAGTAGCAGACGGTTCCAGAAAGCAGATAGAGTGCATTAGCGACCTTTACTCCAAAGTTAATGCTGGTCTGGTCGTTGCCTGCAGAAATGCTCTGCTAACAGGGGAGAACGAGTCAACGGTTCTGTGAACATCTCAGAACCTCCAAACTCACCAGCTGGGAAGCAGAGGCGTTGCACAGCCTGCCTGCTCTCAGACCCTGCAGGACGCTGCCTACCCTCCGACTCTGCAGTGACCATGGAATCACACATCAGTCTGTAGGCTTTTTTTTTTAATGAATATAATTATAAATAAGAGAACTTCATCATCTCCAATCTACCGGGGAAAGGGCAGCTGCTATTCTTCATATGGGGTAGCTGAATTAACTACAGAGAAGAACAATCAAAAGTGATCTTTGCAGCTCAGAGGCAGGAACTGAAAGACCACAAGGGAAGTCGAAGTCAGATATTAGCTCTCCGATTTAAAATTAAAACAATTGATCAATTGTCCTTGCTAGAATTAATAGCAAAACAAATAACCCTGCATTATAAACTGAGATTCATTGTCTAGATCTGGCCAGCTTCAAATGTATGGTGTCTCTCAGGACTCCTGTGGATATTTATAATGTCTGAATGAATGGCACTTTTTAGTACATAAAATACAGATATTGGACAATTGAAAAGTGAAAGTCATTCTAAAAAGAAGCTGCTCCTTTTTTTTTTTCCCCCCCCCAATGTGTGAATTAGGAGTTTCCAGAGCCGCTCAGACTATATGCAGCAAACGGCCTGCTCGGAAATGGGCAGCAGGATCTGTAAAGGAGGTGAAATTTCAGTCCGCTTTTTATGAGGCAATTAAAGTTAAAGGAACGGCATCTTCGCTGATCTAGGTGGGGAAAGCAGCTGCTCTCGCTGTTCAGCCGCTTATTAGCTTCTGGTTAAGCCTTGGTGGCGGAAGCATTGTGACTGCATTTCTCTTCCCCAGTTCCTAAGAGAGTCTGTGCTTATTAGTAGGTGCAGGCGTGTTACCATGAGCAGAGCTCACACCAGCGGGAGCTTCCCAGCCCGGCCTGAGAACTGCTGTACTCGGCACAGCAGCGCTCGAAGACTTTGCTCAGCTTCTGCGAAGAGACACAGAGGGAAATGAGGGCACCTCTGTAACTTGCTAGAAAATATGTGGTTAATTTGCATTTGAAAGCCCTGCTCTAGCTGAGGATCCCTGGGAGCTGGTGGGAACCACTGCAGCTCCCACATCGGTATTGCTCTTGGCTCCTGAATCCCTCCCAAGACACCTTATGGTCCCGGCCCGTGGTCACCCTTCCAAGTATGATCACAGAATCACAGAATCATCTGGTTGGAAGAGACCTTTAAGATCACCCAGACCAACCGTTCCCCCTGCACTGCCACGGTCCCTAAACCATGTCCCTCAGTGCCACATTCACAAGTTAAACCCCTCCAGGGATGGGGACTCCACCACTTCAGGTAGACAGACTGCCCAGACTTCCAGCACTCGATATCTCATGGTGTTCTTTTGCCTCCTCAAATGTAGCAGGCTCTTTAACATGGAATAATATAGAACTCCTGCTTCCTCCTTTATGGTTTCTTTATGGTTTCTGAGGGTGAAACACTCCAACTTGGTGCTACCAGGCTGTTGGTATAGCTCCTGGTCTTGGGATCCTGCTGGTGTTTGTCTCTCTGGGAGGCTGAAGCACTTGGGCATGGCCCTTTGCAGATGCTCCCGTGCTTGGCACGGCAATATAGCTGACCTCACGTGTGGTTATCATAAAACATACGTAACAACAAGGAATCCCACAAAACAGGGAGCTCACTGGGAATACGGCATCAAGATGCTTTTGAAGTGAACAACAACAGGGAACCTCAGGGTAAGGGTTGGGTTCAGTAAAATAAAGAGCAGCAGAGTGTGTCTACAGAGCATTTGGATGCAGCCAGATAACAAGGAATTAATGACCCAGAACTCGGGCTGATTACGGTGTCCCGCCTTTGTTATTTCTCCGTGCGATTTCTCTGTGGTATTTAATCTCTTCTTGGGTACTGATGCATCCTGAAAGCCTGCAAAGTGTTTAACCAGGACGTTGTGGTTCTTCCTGGGGCTGCCAGGGAGGCAGGAGCTGCCCCTGTGCGGGTGCTGCCCTGGGTGCGGTGGCAGAGCAGGGCTCCTGCACAGCGGGACTGGCGCCCTGGGTGGTGTTGGTCACTGGCAAGCAATCGACTACTCGCTTTCAGGAGAAGTCTATTGTTTGGGGTTTAACAAATGTTTTGTTTCAAATTCAAGATTTTTCTTTAAATGACAATTGAAGAAGGTTTCATAATGAGCCAGCTCAGAAAGAAAATATAAATGATTTCCCTTGAAAGACATCAAAATGAAATATTTCATCTGGAGTGGAGGGAATTGCTTGTTTGCTTTTCTTTTCCTTAACTGATAGTTCAGCAAAACTAAGATGACTTAATAAAATATTTCTGATTCTGCTTTTTTTTTTTTCTCCCCCCAAAAATCAAGGACTTGCAAAATGCTACAAATACCCAGGACCCTGCCAGCTCCACTGCATTTAGAAAAGATACTTCCTAGGGCTTTTTAAATCCAAACCACATTTTCTTCCTACTGCCCCTCAACTCTGTGACTCCAGTCCCTTTGTTACATCTCTGAGCTCCTTCTTGGTGATATCTTAGAATCGCAGGGGTGAGCTTTTCAGGGCTGCTGTAGTGTAGGGAGCAGTGGGCATGCCGGCTGAGTGGGAGCACAGGCAGGATGAGTGTCTGTTTGCTTTGAGCTGTATCCACATGGTCGTTCGGCAGAGAGTTGTGAGATACAGCCGGTGTGGGGGGAGTGGTCGGTGGTTCCCCTGACTCCTTGTGTGTGTCCTTGGCAGAGGGACGGGGATCGTTCCTGTAGTGGTATACATCAGGACTATCTCCTTAGCAGTGATGTTTTTACACTTGTGCAATCCTTAAAGCCAGTAAAACTGGACACAAAGCCAAGGAGTGATTTTTAGAAGCTGTTTCTCCTTCTTGGTTTTGTTTGATCATCTGCAAGAGGGAGGAAGCTAAGCATAAGAGCAGTTCTAAAGTGATGGTGAAGAATCAAGTATGCAAAGGGAATTCTGCTCATGCGGTGTCTCCTCTCACCCATGGTATGAAGTGGCAGGTAACTGCCACTGCTTCGGGCTGGCAACTGGCACCGACACAATGCTACCAAGACGCTCAATCCCTCCATCCAGGTGCTTGCCTGAAAGCCAGGCGAAGCACCCTGCCCTGCTCCCACCCCGCTCCTCCCGACCACCAAACAGTCCTGCTGTCACGGCATAGCCGGGGCAGGGAGGGGTGGTGTGTTGCTCTGCTCCAGCTGTGCTGATCGAGGGCAGCGTCACCCAGCAGGTACCTCCGGCAGAATCACTCACTCACCTCAATTATATACATTATCTTTTTTCTCATTTCCTGATTCTCCTTTTTGGCACCCTTGTACCTCTGTACCTCCAGCCCAGTCTCTTCCCAGATAAAAACCCTTGTCCTGGTGCTATTCCCATGTTCTTACCAGTTTTGCTACATGTGGGCTGAAACCTGATACTTCTCATACTGGTACTGATATGCTGTTGCCAGTACGGTTACAGGGATGTGGTTGGCCTTGTGTAGCTGTGCTCCCCAAGACTCCCCGCGGGTTACCTGTGAAGTCTGGCCGTTTCTCATACCATTCCCAACCCATGAAACCCAACAGTCCCTCGCAGGGCTGTCTGTACATTTTGTCCCATTGCACACAGTAATCCAACACCCCACCCCGTGTGATGTCCAGCTGTGTTCCAGATCCTGTTCAGTCAGTGTAACCATAGCCCCAGTCAACAGGACAGCTCCTCCTTGAAGTGGTGTAATGAAGGGACAATTACCCAGGCAACCACACAGGAGGCAAAGGCTTCCAGGTAGATCCTCATGAGTGGATCCTCAACTCTCTGGTTGCAGCAGGAAGCAGTTTAGCATCTCCCTGTGCTGGTGATCGTACTTCATCTGTAGTGTTTAACAGCTACTTGTAGAGCAGGAGAAACCTCCTTCTGTAAAGGATACAGTGCGATACCTTGTGAGACAGGCTGTAATCTGGGACGTTTGGGATCCCTGGGTGTTCCGGCAAGGTGACAGGCTACAGTCACCTTGGGATGGGGGACTGACTGCTCTTAGGTACCACAATAGCCTAAGATTGAGTTTACCTTGGACTGAAACCTCTGAGAGAAGAGAACCAGGAGCCATGACTGCTCTTCAGTTCAAAGTCTGCACCCAGTGCCTCAGGGAGGTAAATAAAATATTAAATCAAATACTTCAAAGCTCCCTGTGCTCCTTCCAGAAACCTCAGCAACATTGTGCTGTTAGGTTGTCCTCGAGCAACCATGGCTGGGTGGGCTGTGCTGGGAGCTGACTGTTCCTGACCCCGTTCGACTGCAGCTGGAGTTGTGCTTGATCAGCATTTCAGGCACTGCCTGCCAGGAGGCCAGAGGCACCAGCTAACCACTGAGTCTGAAATTTTGCTTCCAAACCAGAGAAATCTTTCCTTACAATGTCTGAGGCACTGCTCTAGCTTTGCTGGAGTGAGGACAGCTGTTTTGTAGGAATATCTGCTTTTGATTTAATGGCTTCATCTGGTGGAGACTCAGCAACAAGCCCAGATGATTTATCGCAGCAGTGAGTGTCCTCTTTTCGTGTCTATTTGCACCCCGCTTGTAGCAGTGTGTCTGGTTTCAGGTTCCAGCTGCTGGCTTCTCTGCAGCCTTTTTCCTCCTGACAAAGGCATGTCCCCTCCGCCAAGCTCTCCTCCCCCTGTAGCTGTCTGCAGACAAAATTTGACTCACAGCAATTCTTCTGCTTTGATAAATTCGGTATTGAACTCACGTTTCTCACTACAAGTGTGTCCTCCTGACCATGGTATGCTCTCAGAAGGTGGCACCACTGTGGCCCGGTCTCCTAGAGAACCCTCCACACCAAGAGACTGGTGTGCGCTGGGGTGTGCTGCCCAGGACCCTTTGCCAGGGAAGGAGTAGAGCAGGATCATTATTGAGCAGGAGGTTACTGGTTTTCTCCCAACTCATTTTGCATCTGGATCTTCTCGGCATTTCAAGTTTTTCTGCCACTTTCATGTGACTCTTCTGCCATCAGTGAAACTCACAGGATTCTCAGAGAGTTTGTGTAATTGCTTGTGTGTAAGTTTATGAGGGGAATAAACCAGTGTGGGATATAAAATGTCAAGAAAACACATTTGTTCACTTAAATCTATCTAGTTTCAGTATAATTTGCCTAAACGAAAAGGAGGGAGGTGTTATATAGCACCTTTTAAACACCTAGGACTTGTGGAAGAGCTGAGTTCACATTTAGTTGACTGTTGAGACCAAACACCGTCTCCTCAGCATGAGCTTGGGAAGAAAGACTCCAAGTTCAATCAACACCTTCTCCTGGCAACACAAGTCTTCCTTCCTTATTTCTTGTAGAGCCCTCCATGCATGGATCTCACACTGTGTGCTCAGTCTCACTGTCTGCCCACTAAAATCCCAGGTCAACCTACTTGCACCAGGTCAGCGGGGACCTGGCAGTGCTGGGGGAATGGGTGGACTCAATAAGCTTAAAGATCTCTTCCACCCAAAAGGATTCTGTGATTCTGTGTTTCCATGCTGTAAGATCAAAAGGAATCCAGGGAACATTCGCTGGTAATGGGAACTGTTATATTTACTGGTCTGCCAGTTAGAAAAGACCAACAGAAACAACTGTACCACGGGGGAGAATTCCTTTCCTGAATGTTACTTGTAGGTGGGCTCCAAACCTACGCAGCTCTACGCAGCTCTACGAAGCTCTGCAGAGCTTCGTCTGATGGCGCGAGTTCTGTCAAGCAGTGCTGGGACTCAACGTGCCCGGCACCTCTTTTCTGGGCAGAGTAGGAAGTCCCTGCAGGACAGTGGATAAAAGAGCTCCGAGAGCTGGAGTTCTACGTATCAGTAAGGGGAAGGAGGTGCAATCTGAGAAGGGATTGTCATGGAAAAGAGAACTGAGAGGTGCAGGCAAAACAATAAAGAAGTTGGTTATTTCACACAACGGATCAACCCTGTCCACGTCTAGCATGACTTAAGTGCTCCTGTCCCATGGCCACCAAAAGCTCACTTGCTACTCACACCCTGTAGTGCTTGCAGCTTCACCGGATCTACTGAAACCACATGCCAAAGCACTGAGTTTTAGGTCACATGAGAAAAAGCAAAGAAAAAAAAAAAAGCTAGAGCTTTCCAGACCAAGTTTGTTTGTAGTAGAATAGGGACGTCCCTGAGGTGTATCATTTTCAGGAGAGTTTTGCCTGTGTCAATGGATTCCTGTGAGAAAATGTTCAAACTGACATAGCAGCAAACTGACATTGATCCAGGAATAAAGTCTTGCAAAAATCTGAACGTTGCTGCACTGTTTGTTCATCATTTGATTGGGTTGTTCTTGTGCCTTGTGCATTGCGATATCGTGCTGAAACACCAAGGAACTATGTGGTGACAGGGAAAGCTTCTCTTCCGAGGACTGCATAGATGAAGGAGATTTAAACAAGGTTTATGGGCCCAAAGTGTAATTTTCAGATGAGCCGGTGCCTGCCTGTGGTGTGGAGTCCAGCTGTAAAGCCTAGGTGACCTCCTGATGTCGGAGGGAACAATCCGTCTAGCAAGGTTAAAGGACCGGATTCAAGAGCCCGTCCAATAAGATAAAGCAGTATAGTGAAGGTAAATATTTGCAGCTTTATTTGCTGTGAGATTAATGTAATTGGTTTGGATTCCTTCACATCCTCCAGCCTCTTCATAAACACTGCGCACTGTTAAATGCTGCAATAATGAAGGCATTTTGTCTTCATCAAACTGGAGGGCAAGAAGCAGGGGAGAGCTATTCTTGCAAAATATTAGCCCAGTTTTGCAGACCCCAGAGGATCTATTAATTTAGGTTAGAGTCTCTGCATCTAAGCAAGGGCTGAGCTTGGTAAGCGTGTGAAGCTTTCCGTAGCCCCACCTCCAGCTCCTGCTGGGCTTTTTTTTCTGTTCTTTTTTTTCATTCAACCAGCTCAGAACCCAGGCACAGAGCAACCCGGAGCATGGGGAGCTTGTCTGGATTGCCTCCCCAAGGGCTGCCAAGTAGGGCTCTGGCCTGCTAGGAAAATTCCACAGCTCTGTAATCTGGCGTCACTGCTGTGAGATGCTGCACTCAGAAATCCTGAATCTCAGCTGTCAGGTGATAAAGGGAGTAACTGATCTTAAAGAAGTGGGAGATAAGAGGGAATGGGGAAGGAAGAGTTTGATCCTCATCCAGCCCCGGTGACTAATGCAAGTGTCCCTCTGTAACACATATCAGGAGAGCAGAAACTCCAGATAAACTCAGCATCATCCCAGGAAAATCGTTATTTGTTAATAGCTATCTCCCTCCTGCCAGCCACAGTGTCACCGGGACTGGAGGCACCTCTGGAGACCACCTATTCTCACCCCATTGCTCAGCGCAGGTTCACCAATACAGATTCCCCACAACTGTGTCCAGCTGCTTTGGGATATGACACGAGAAAAGCTTTTCTCGTGTTTAAATGGAAATTAAATGGCATTTCAGTTTTCTATTCATTTTCTCTTGTCCTTTAACTGAGCACTGATGAGAAGAGTCTAGCTCCATCTCCTTTACTCGTCCCCATCACTGCTGAGTCGCTACAGCCACAGGGATTTGCTCCCTCCCTCTCCCTGGCCAGGGCAGCCCCTGCTGGCGTTTCCTCTAATGCAGGTGGAAATGGAAACAGGGTTCAGCGCTAGAGCGACTGGTTTTCCAGCTATTTCCCATCCCCCCAGCACCAACCATCAGAAAAACAGATGGACAATGACAGATCGAAGAGAAAGCAGCTCTCGTTCACTGGGCGAGCTGCTGGTAGCAGTTTAGTGTCTGGCTAAATTAAGTCCAGCCTCAAAGTCCAACGAGCCGCTCAGCACACAGCCACATCCATCTGTGCGGGTCTCGATGGGCAAAGTCCCAAACTGGCCATTACTGGCAGCATCTCGGTGAACAGAAAAGTGAATCTGTACCCAAATGTGCAAAATCAATTAAATCTGCATGTCTCCAGCACAGGCCAGGCCAGCCACTGGAACCTGCTCTTGTTTCCTCAGCCCATCATGACAGCTCCTAATTACTCGCTTCTTGGTTTTTTATACCCATCCACTCGATGGCTGTTTCAGTGTCAGAGTCTGTTAAGTACTTGTGGGACTATTTTAAATATCCACTTGTCTGTCTCTCTGCTCTGTGATTTACTTTCCAACCTGGAGACATTCATTAGTGAGGTGCTTCGCTGGAATTCATACATATTCTATGATTATTGCTACCAAGATGACCCTGCCTGCATTGGCTTGTACCACAATAACGACACGTGGCTTGATGAGCTATTAAGCAAGTCCCAGACGGAGATATTGATTAGCTGATTTTGGCTCAGCTATTGAAGAGCAGCAAAAATTGCTTATTGCAAATATCTGGTGGGGTGACAGGGATAATTCATGTCACTCTGCAAACTGCCGTGTGACAAAGCAGAGTCCTCTGGCTAATTTTCCTCTATCCTGAGCGTGTGAAATCCAAGTGCAGGGGTCACGGGCAGCTGGTGGGGCTGGAGGGTAGGTGGCCGCATGACAGGGGCTGCAGAAGGGTAGAGGAACATTGTAAGCTGCGGCTGGAGGAAGTGCTTGTGTGGAAAAGGATCGCTACTCAGTGGCCCAATCAACCACTTCCACATTACTGTTTCTGGAATAATACCAAGCTTTCCTATACAACAACGGAGTTCCGAGCTGGTTAGGAGACCTGAGCACCCAGAAGGACTCTATTGCTTCAGCAGTGACTGGAGGAAGTGATTCAGTGACCAAAACGAAACACCGGTCAGATAACTTTGTCTGAACGGCTCTTTGCCTGTGCCGCTGTCCCTGCTGGTACTGGTGTTGTGCATGAGGGTTGATGAGGGGGGCTCTGCTGTTGTAGGGCTGCTGTCAGCAGCAGCTCCAGTCCCTTCTGTGTCCTCAATGAGTGACGTTACTGCTCATTACGGGCCCCACTGGTACAGGCTTCCTTTAGCTCTAAGAGTCGGCTCTTCAACTGGAAGTGAATGTCAAGTCACAATCACCACATTCCTATTTCTACGAGCTGACTGTGACTGTCTTCTGACTGTAGTGTGGATCGTGTCTATGCCAGAATGTGAGCGTAAGGTAATTCCAGGTCTGTGATTTCGATATAGAAATTACCATCAAATTTAGATCCGTTACTGTCAGCACAAACCACCCACCCAGAGACCTGAGTTTTCCTGAGGTTTTACAGAAGGCATTTCCCGTTCTGTAAGCTCACCGTATGCCCTGCTTCCCAGTAGCACCAGAGTGGTTCTCCTCAGTCGGAAATCACTGCAGACCTATCCTGTCCCATCCAGCCCCATATCTCCTCTGTGACAGAAGAGGTTTAGAAAAAGGTGTAAGACTCATGAAAGCACAGAATTATCTTTCCTCTGTCCCCGCACAGATCCTACCACTCCCAATGATGAGGCATTTAGGGATTTCTGTACCTAACACTGTACCTAGACCATCATGCAGTTATTTGTCAGTCTAATTTTTTAATTTCCTGCCCTTTTTTTCCTTTTTTTCCCCCTCCCATGGCAGTGAGTTCCACAGTTTAATTAGGCACTGCATGAAAAAACACTTCCTTCTGTGTTCTTTAAATTTGCTGAATCGATCCTTGCCTTGAGTGGCCTCTCACGCCTGGGTTTTAACAACGTGTGAACAGTCTTCTTCACTTCCTCCTTTGTCAGTCGTGATTTTAGAGACCCTGCATTACTGCTTCCTC
>NW_010428655.1:55968-69532 GCF_000710305.1 Buceros rhinoceros silvestris | reverse complement strand
GTAGGGAACTTCCTGCAGTGTAGCTTCCCAGCCAACCCGTAAGTCAGCACTGACATCTCAGTGGAGCTGAAGAACATCTATTGTCTGCTAATGCCACCAGTGGGTCAAAACATAAAACTATGGACTACAGAGAGCAAGGAGCTGTGCCTGAAAATAACGGAGACTGAAACAGTGGAAATGCTGATGGCAGCCCAGCCTGGTACCAGGCTCTGCAACCTGGTAGCTCCAGCTCTTACTTTGTGAAGCATTCTCCTGGAGATGGATAAATCCTAGGGACTGAACAAACTAGGATGGATCACACCCTCCTTCTTAGAATTGCACATAATCAGGGCTGGTCCTGATGACCTGAGGATCTGGTCAGCACCAAGTGGGTTATGTTCACCAAACCCTTCCTGATACCTGGGAATAAGAGCCAGGACCTGCCCTCACGGTGTGAGCTCAGCATTTCTAAGGGTGTATCAGCACAGAAGAGGCTCTGGGCAGCCAACATAATGAACAGGGTCTTTAATTAGGTCTCTAAATAGGTCTGCCCTGCCCCTACTGATGACCCCTTGTCTGCCAATTGAAGTCTTTCAGGCATGCTGCAGACCCAAGGACCCGTCAGCTCCACTGCTGGAAAGAAGTGCTAGCCTTGGCTGTTCACCCACAGGGGTAGCAGCTGCCCCAAACTCCGATGACAGCCAGAGGGAAAGGCAGGGAAGGGGTTTGCGTTTACTCACCCAGTCCTGAGTCCTCAGAGCTAAAAGGAGAAGACTTTCACATTCGTGTAAGGAAATGGTTCCTCTTCAAAGCAAGGAAAAGCAGTAGCATAGGCAGGGTTTTCTGGGGAAACCCTGGTCATCTGAAGGTCACCTGTGACAGTAACCGAGAGCTGAGTTGTCTCTGGGAGGAAGGTGAAAGCAGCGCTGGCTGCAGTTTCTAGCCTGCAGTGGAGATGGCCAGAGCACCCAGTTTAGCATGCAACCGACACACCCACTGCAGGCGCTGGCTGCTGGCTGCAGTGGCCGTCAGAGGTCACAGCCAAGGCTGGTGCCAGGCAGCAGGTCCCAGAGTTCCCCTCAGAGAGAAAAAGCTGAGGAAATTGGATATTGAGCATTCTGGAGCTTGTATCAAACAGCACCATCACACTTGAAGCGCTGGCATCAACCAAGCCATCACGAGGTCTCAAGAGAGGAGCAGGGCATCCCCACTCCTTATCTCCTCTTGTCCCTTCTATCAGTTTGCACTATGTGCTGGATATGGACCCAAGGCCCCTCCAGGGCTTATTTCTGGCCATGCCAGCAGGTATCACTAGCAGCTCCATGGGCATCGTTAGCAGCATCATGGGTATCGTTAGCAGCCCCACAGGTATCATGAGCAGCCTCACACTCTCTCGTTGTCTGACTGAGGCACTGCTTTTGCTGACACTTTCTTTCTCTGTGTTTTCCCTTCCTAAGGTAAGCAAAACCAGCCTTAAATTGCTTCATCCCCTGGGTGCTGCTACTGGAAATCAGGAGGGTCCCCAAATTCTTGCTTGTTTATTGGAACTCCTTGCCTTCCCCCTGGCTGCTGTGTCACTCACGGGGGCTCTGTCTGCTCCCCACGTATGTGTTACAGCACAAGCTGAGCTCATTTGTGCAATACTCGCGCTCCTCCCCTTCCTGAAGCTGGAAAGCTGGGGATTTAATGGGAGATTCAGGAAATTTGATACAAGGAGCTTACAAAACATTTAATTCACTCTCTGAGTTATTGTGGCTGAACTCCCTTGAATCACAGAGGGGTAAGACTTTCTGAAGGGAAACCGTCACGTGAACTCCTTAGTAATGTCCTTATCATTCTTTAATTGCTGCTTTTGTTTCTAAACAAAAAAAATGGGCATGAGAAGAAGCCAAGAAAAGTATATATTTATGCAGAAGTAATTCAGATACATGAATGAAGGGAAATGAACCAATTTAACAGGCAGGAGAGGTTAAAGCTGATTACATGCCTCGTAATCTGTGCAATCTCTCCGCTACACTGCTCGTTCCAGACCGTGGTTACTGCAACGTAAATCGTCCTGTATTTTACACCATTCCTTCTAAACCACTAAAAAAAGTAATTTTGGTGCATTAGGTGGAAAATTTTGCACTTTAAGGAAATGGGTGGGTGGGTGCCAGGGAGCAGCACACGCCTGGTCTTTTTGTGTGGAAATGTCCTCTGAACCTTTCCAAGGCCTGGAGAGCAGCAGGCTGGAATCTCAGCCCCTGCTAACAGAGGCATCGTGTTCCTCCTCAGCTGGTTGTGGCCTTGGCCAAAGAAAAACCACTATGAAACTGGAATGCCTCATTAAACCAGCACAGATCAGAAGAAATCCCATGTGGGTGCCCTCCAATTACTGAGCCTGGAGATGTGTGTAGGGGGATCACTGTAGCATTGAGGGGCCCTGTCTGGGACTGAGCTGGTCATACACAGCACAAAGACATACCCTGACCTGCAGAACAGCCAGTCCAAGCGGAAGGAGAGCTGCTGAAACCTGCCCAAGCTCTCCAGTGGCAGACATGAACCTTTGGTCACTGGGATCTTTGACCCTAGCACCTCACAGTTCTTCTACATGGCAGCTCCTTCCTCCTTCTCATCTTCACCTCTTCATCAAAGCTTTCCCAGGTTTCCCCACTCATTTTTATTTCTGTCTCCCACTCAAGTTTTCAACGCTCTCCCAGGATGCTCTCAGAGGTGGTTTGGGGTTCAAGAGCAGGAGGCTTTCCTATCTTCTTGTCTTCAAATCCCATTTTAAGAGCTTAGTCCTCAGAAGTCCTGTTGTCACCCTCATGCTCTACTGTCCTGCAGTTGGGGGGCATCTCTTGACTTGAGGGATCAGAGTCGGTGTAAATGAGCCAGCACAAAGCTTTTTTCTTCCCCTGTTCATGGCAGATTACCAAACTCAAGCCCCCTCCGCTTAGGGGAAGTCATAACTTCTGCAAGGCAGTTCAGAGAGCTCCTCACCACATATCTGTGCACACTGCTTGCTGCTGTGGTGTTTCCTCTTGGGCATTCTCCTTAATGCTTCACCTCAAATGGAAATGGTCCTCCGAAACTCAGGCTTTCCTTTCAGTGGAAGCAGTTCACACATTTCAGATGCAAAATTTCAGAAGCGCACGTGTTTCAGTAGGGCATTGAAAATATGAATGAAAAGCAACACATTGGAGCTTCAAAATAGCCTGGGGTGAGATTTTTCTGATGAGGAGGAGTAGTGAAAAAAAGAAGAAGAATAAAAAAGATAAATTTATGCACAACCCGAGAGGGAGCTGGGTGCCTTTTTATGTCAAGAACCCATCATCCTATTTTCGAAAGAGTGCCTCTTTCTTGTCTACATGCAGCAGTCCCAGGGAGGGAGGACTGGAGCTGAACTCTTCGCTTTTACATTTTTCTCACAAATCTGTGCTGTGCGTGTGCAGGTGCCAGGGTAGTCAATAGGGAAAGGAACTGAGAATTTGGTGCAGAAAGCGCAAGTCAGTGCTACTAAGAAGAAATTCCCCTAGGCCCCAGGAAGGAAGAGCCATTCTTTCTTTTTTGAAGTCAACAACTGAGAAGAGGCACAGGACACAGCCCCGGCTGGAAGGCTTCGGGAAGGTCGTTGGTGATGTGCTAGGAACAGCGATAGCCAGACCTGTGTTTTCAGTCGGTTCCAGGGCTGCACAGACTCCTCTAATTCCTAGGAAAGAGCCTTTTTTCCTCACCTCCGAGGCTTAGCTGTGCAAGCTGGTCCTGTGTCGTTCCCAGACTCTCCATGGCTGGCCCAGCTTCTGGCTGCCATTTGTCACACTGCCCTACCGTTTTCTCCAGGTGGCTTTACGAAGCCCCAGCTTTCAGTTCCTTGTAGGGAGGGAATGATTTCTGTCCTTCTAAAGAGTGTTGATCCTGACCGTGTGTGCAACAGAAGGGAGTTACTAATGGGCAGAATTCTGTCCGGGGTGTTTAACGACACGGCGCGTGGCATTGGGTGATCTGCGGGCCAAGAGGTCTCCTACTGGCACTGCCAGCAGCAAGGGTAGGAGGTGCCAAGAAGGACGCTGATAAAACAGGCAGAGAAAACTGTAAAAGTAGAATAAGACAAGGGGGTACGATTTTATGTTTACCTCCAAGGATGATCCTCTCCTGTGAAAACTGGACCTTTGCAGGATCCAGAGTGATGAGCGCACCTGGCTGTAGGGGCCGCGTAACAGACACCTACAACTGGGAACTGCCGCTTGCTTTACTGTGGAGCTCCATGGAGGACTAGGTCTGAGCTACGACCAGGGCTTCCACTGCAGGACAGGCCTGCACTTGGCGTGGAGCAAGGCTGAGAGGTGAGAGCCGTTTCTGTACAGCCCACTGGCTCCCTCTCTCCTGTGACTGGGAACTCTGAACAGCCAGAAACTCCTTTATCAGAACAACTTTGTTGCTGACCACAGGACACATCCTCAGCCTGGAGCTACACATTACTTGCTGAAGAGCTGGAAACACAGGCTGGACATTCTGGTGTAGAGACATGCAAGTCATTAACAGGCTGTCTGGCACTGTCAGCTGGACACCAAGGCAGGAAACCATTGAAAAGTTAGTTAAAAATATTAATAATTAATGCCACAAAGCTCAGGCAGTGCACTAAGCTACAGGTGACCTGGACTGCAGAAGATCATTTAACCAGGCAGAAAATAGCAGCAGCAGAGAATACTGCAAGTGGTTAAATTACAGAGCAAGCTGAGGAGCTGGCGTGATTGATTAATCACTATCAGAGCATCAAGAAACTAAGAAACAAACATACACTCTGGTGGGCTTTATCTCCCAAGCGGTGGGCAGAAGTGTCAGGTTTGGCTGCTGCTTATCAGGAAGGCGGTTTGTATGCAGCCAGGGTACCGGCACAGTTAGCAATCCGTGCAGAACGCTTCCCGAGGGGTACGGACAGTTCTGCAGACCAGCAGAGGAGATGCAGGCCCAGGGGATGGAGCTCTTCCATGGCTCCATGCTGCTCAGGCAGTGCCAGAGCCACCGTATCGTAGCATGACGCCTGCAGATCTGAATTCCTAAAGCACCAGAGGTTTCAATAGGAAGCACAGAGGAAACTGCAGTTCCCCCAAGGCAGCTCGTTATTAGAATCCTGGTACCTGCTGTCATTTGTGACACATTCAAAAGCTGAGCAGAAAGACATTTTAATGCTTAGAGGAATGGCTAATCTCACAGAGAGCGAGTGAGATTGCCACAGGCAGCCTGTTCCTTGTGCTGCACTGCCTCTCCCTGCTCCAGCTGGGCGAGCAGTGCTGCAGGACCTCTTCTCCAGCTGCCTTCCTCCTGCTGCCTGTAAGCATTGCACGTTCTTCGGCCATTGGAGGGATCGATGATAAAGAAAGCCTGGGCTCAGCCTGATCCTTGCTGCCTACAGGTCCCCAAAGTCCTTGAGCCAGGCAGTGATGGGGTCCTCCTAAGCAGGATCTCCGTGTTTTCTGGGTGCCGGCCACGTGGAAGAATGAAATAAGAGGATGCAGCCAGGTTCAGCACAGAGCTCTGGGGCCATCCATGGGGCAGAACGGGGAGCACCTCCAGGCACACTGAAGTCCAAAATATGTGCTGGAGGTTTCTTGACTCATCCAACAGGTCATGCTGGAGCTGGTCCTGTAGAGCTGCTCCAGCCTTAAGGCCACTTGTCCATGACAGTGCCCCAGCAGTATCACAGCTCTTGGTACTTATCACACCAGCCTAGCGAGAAAAGAGCCCCTGGGAGCAAAACTCAGACTGATGTAGAACGAGAATTGGGGGAGGTTGGGAGAATTCTCTGGATCTGCAGGCTCATCATAAACCAACAGTGGCAGAATAAGGGGGTTGAGAGCCCCTGGGCTCTGAGGAGTCATCACTGTCCTCTACAGCCCAGCCTCTAATTCTGCTGAGGTTATTGTCCCTGTGGACTGCCACTGTTTCCAGCTGCAGAGGGTGACTAAGACGCTGCAATGATCCAGGATAGCTCCAGGGACTGTGCAGAGGTCAGTGATTCCTGCAGTCCACCCTGCTGTGAGGCAGAGAGCCGGGAGGCCCAGTAATCCAGACTGGGAATACTGGTTTCTGCTTTGAGAGGAGTCTTGCCGTAAGGATGTCCCCGGGTAATTTGCCTCAGCAGAAGAATCTCTGTTGGTAAGAGAATGCTGAGTTACCCTGTAAATACCCGTGTCATCTCAGTGATCACCTGGTGAGACCCATCACGATCACACAAATGGTGTCCGGTAAGTAGTTACAGATGGGAAGGCACAAACCCGTGCACCACTGCACTGGTGTAAGCGCTGTGTCTCTTCCTGACGAGTCAGAACAGAGAAAGAAAGCTCCGTGGGCACCTTGAGCTTCCCCCAAGCCGTGCAGATGCTAAGTCACAACCTATGTCTGTATCCCTCAGGGTGGGATGCTCCACTCCGTCCGGTCTCAGCTTTGATTTTGGGAGTAGGCACAGGGCTGTTCTTTTCTTCCTTACCACCTTATTTTATTTTCTCCAGTGGAAACAACTTACTTGTACTTTCTTTTATTCTCAGCCTTGTTCCACTTCTCCAGACCTTTACCTATTTGGCTCTGCCTCCAAGTACCAAGAGTAAAACATATATTTATGGAATAAGTCATTTTAAAATTTGATCTTGCTAATTATTACCTTCATTATGGCTCCATCCTGAGGGAGCGCTTGAGGTTTTGAGAGCTTTCTAATCAAATTGTTCTAAAGCTCATTTTGAGGTTCATTAAAACGTGCAAGGATCTTTCATCTTTATATATCTTTTGAAATTGCTAATGCTCTTAAATAAAATCGGAGTCTCGTGAAAAATGCAGCATGGCACTAGGTAGGGCTTCGAAGAAAGGAGAGAAGACGATTCTATTTTAAAAGATTTTGCTAAGAAAGTTTTCCAGATGGAAAAGTTTTGTGAGTTGAACAGAGAGCAAAACTAGCTCCTGGACGAAGGTGAAGAGTGTTGGAAATGATCTCAAAAGGCTGGTGTAATGCCCTAAGGACACTTCTACAAACTCACGACTGTCCGACACTGAGTCACCAGCTCTGTATCCAGCTCAAGGAGGATCCATGCAATATGTTGGTGAAGGAAAACACACCAGAAAGGAAGAATCTCAGAATCATTGAATGTTTGGGGTTGGAAGAGACCTTAAAGATCATCTAGTTCCAACCCCCTGCCATGGGTAGAGTCACCCTCCACTAGAGCAGGTTGCCCAAAGCCCGATCCAACCTGGCCCTGAATGCCATCAGGGATGGGGCATCCACAACCTCTCTGGGCAGCCTGTGCCAGTGTCTCACCACTCTCACAGTGAATAACTTCTTCCTTACATCTAGTCTAAATCTACTCTCTTTCAGTTAAAACTCTTACCCCTCATCCTACGACTGCGTGTCCTTGTATAAAGTCGTCCCCCGCCCCACCCAGTGGGTGGTTCCTTTGCCTTCTGCGACTTGGGTGGTGGGGCTGGAGCACTTGCCAATGAAGACTGAGGCAAAAAAGTCACTGAGTACCTCAGCCTTCTACATATGCCAAGTAACCAGGTGTCCCATTTCCTTCCAGAGAAGGTCTGGATTACCCCTAGTCTCCTTGTATCACCAATGTACCTAGAGAAACCTTTCCTGTTGCCCTTGACATCCCTGGCCAGATTTAGTTCTGGCAGAGCTTTGGCTTTCCTAACCTGATCCCTGGCTGCTTGGATAATTGCTCTGTACTCCTCCCAGGCTACCTGTCCTTGCTTCCACCCTCTGTAGGCTGGTCAGCTATATTTCAAGCCACCTTTATTCATAAAATGCTGCTTTACCTGCTGGGGTGGGATGTTGGGAAGCAACTTTCTTTCCAAGTACATTCAGCACATCGCCAGTTATTTAATAGCTTGCATGTCTGTAGCCATAAGGGAATCATGACCATATTTTTCCTTTTAATTTACAAGATTGTTTGCACACTGGGATGCCAGATGGCCTGAACTTTAAGTTAGGAGATAATGAAGTCAAATACCAGCCTCCCATCCTGGGAGGAGGAAAGAAAATCCCTCTGAATAGACAGCTTCTTGCTGACTGCTCACAAACATCTCCATGCAGGGCTTAAAGCCTCTGCAGGGGCAGAAGTCACACCAGCAGGCTGAAACGTCGCTCCAGTCCTTCCTTAACCCATAGCTTCAGGCTGTTTTGGAGAAAAACAGCTGCAGACCCTCCATGCCTGCTATGGGACGTGAAGTCCACTGGATACGCAATTATGGGTTCCCAAATCTTACTTCCCGTCAGGACCTGTCTCTGCCTCTGCACAGCCCTTTTCTCCCATGAGGTGCACAGCCCTCTGTGACCAAGCTGACCATGCTCCCCGTGACCTTGCTGCAAGTCTGGAGTAGCTGGAGGAAAGGGTCCCAAAGACTCCCCCCTGCAAGTGTGAATTCCACCATGATGGGCTTCTGTTCAAAGTGAGACACTGCGTTTCAGATGCTGCATCAAGCTAATTCTGGGCAACAGAGGAAGCAAAGGACATCACTTGTAGGCAGATAAACCTCTTCAGGGAAGAGTTTGTGTCCACCTTGTCTGGAGAAGCCTGGATGGGAAGGTCAGATATCGGTGCAATTGTCATTTAGAGCGAGAGAGAAGAATCTTTCTCTCACTGTCGCTACAATATGCAGGTTTTCACACCCCTGAAACGTTATTTATGTGACTGGTTTGAAGAGGTCTCTGGCCTCACAGTGACAGAGAATGTGTCTCTCCTACTGAGGCAGTTTCATGCCATTTCCCACAGCACAGGTCCTCCTCCAACCAGGGAGTGAAGCCTCATGGAGGTGGATGGTCCAACCCAGACTATGGTATAACCAGAGACCTCTGCCAGTGAGGAAGGGCAGTTTGTTCTCCCAAACCCAAATCAGCAGATAGTCCCCCAAAACCTCCTTGCTGCTAGACTTTGTGCTGCAGGTCTTTTCTCTGCCTTCCGCAGAGTGAAGCGACTATCACTGCAGCATGGGGGGTAGCTGCCTTCAGACTCGTCCGGTGTTTCTCTCCTCATTCGATATCGCCGCGGTTATGATTTGGCTTGCAGCAGTATTCAGTGCTCTCTGTGGGGAAACGATTGGCACTAATTGATAAAATGCTTTCATTTACTTGGTGACAGAATTATTAGAGGTTGATAATTGATGGGATGGTATCACACAGCTTTTTTCCAATGATCCCATTAATTATATATCCCTCCTGCTTTCTTGTCTACAGCACTGTTGCTTCCATTCATGTTCATTTAACTAGATCGTGCATTTCATTAGAAAACAATGAAGTATGATTATATATAGGAAGAATCCCAGCCATAAATAGTGGCCTGAGCGTCACAATTTAGCATGAGGAAGGCAATAATTTTTTAGAGTGTGTTTTGGAGGAGTATTTGCTTCATATGTTCAATGAGAGGCTGGTCCAGAGTCCGTTGAACTTGGGAAGCCATCCCGTCAACTGGGTGTGATGTGGATCTGCATGCTGATGAGGTGATCACCCTGAAAGGTATCGGCAGGGGTTTCACCGCTTTCCAGCCCTTTCTCATAAGGATTAAGTTTGGTCTTGGGAAGACACAGCGTGGAACGTGAAGGATTTGTGTGAGACGGCATGACTCTGGAAAAGGGGGTTGTGTGAGGGTTGTGAGAGCACTGTGGTCTCTCATTAGAGTTCTTCGTTAAGAGCTGTTCTCTGGAAACCAGATTTCCATGCCTGACCTGAGAGGGCAGAAAGAGAAAATCACTGCCATGCTGTCAATGACAAGCTTTATCCTAGAGTTCATTTCATTCGTGAGTGTAACGAGTCACAGCTAGGATGAGGACTAGCCCTGCTCTGCTGATTTCTCTCTCATTACGAGGTCCACACCACTACTGAACAGGTCAGAGTGAATAGAAGACACTCTTATTTCTGCAGCCTGCACTCAGAGAGGTAGTTATCTGTGCGTGGACAAACTGTGTGCTCCATAGCTCCCCTGCTGCTGCTTCTCACTGCCTCCAGTCCTTGTGCCAGCGAGCCTGGAGAGCCCTCATCCCAACCCTGTTCTGAACTTGCCTGGACCGAGGTCATTTCTGCTCTGCACATCCCATCCTCTTAGTCCAAAAAGTAGGACGCAGGCTTTGGGATGCCTTGTTCTATGTAGTCCAGACTGTGCCTGTGTGAGACGAGAGGGTGTGGTGTAGCCTTGGTGTGGGATGAATAGCAGAGGTGCCCCTCACCTGGAAGTATCAAAGACCTGGAGGATGCTGACATCAGCTCTGAGGGTTGTGTCTTGCTCCCTGAGCAGCTGCAGTCCTGCTGCAGTGCTGTGGAATCCCTTTCTGACTGATGTGTGAGAAAGCCAGATGTGCAGATTATTTCTGCTGCCTGGGGACCTGAGCTCACCAGACCCCACAGGTACAGGTGAAGACTGAGAACATCTTTCCAAGCTGCAGAAAGGAACCAAAGGCATTTGTCATCGTGTGGCAGTGGAAGCACAGTATGGTCCTGCTCCAAACTGCTGCATGACCTTCTGCCCCAGTGGTCCCTCAGGAGGACGCAATCCCTTACTCACTCATTTTGTTAGACATGAAAAACAAGACATATTCCTATGGAGAAAGGTGGTCTTGAAGGATTTTGGTGCCTTCAGACAGATCCAGCTGCTTAGAACCGCAGGGAAGCTTTTAACTGGCACATGGAGACTGTGTACAAACTCATGAGGAGAGCAGGGCTGGGTTCGAAGCCGGTGAAGGTGGAGGCTGCAGTAAGAAATTTCAGACTTGGTGTTTTTCTTTCCGTACCTTCTGTTATTTTCTGCCCATTCATTTAAGAAGGAGCATGAACATGGTGTATGAAGGTCTCCTCACTGCAAAGACTACGGTGCTCCTGCAAGGCCACCCTGAACCTTCCTTTTTACTTCTCCTGGACATGTGAGTCTATATCCACTTACATTACTCATGGAGATCCCATCTTAGGAGAGAAATAACTCCCGCCCCACAGAATTTGAGGAAATGCTTAGTAAAGACAGTTGTGTCCTTCTCGGCAAGGCCAACAGACTTGTGTTGGATTTATGGTCACCGTATGGTTACAGTCGTGTAACAAACTACACCTCTTTGCTGTGAATGTCTTTGAGGTTTTTCATGCTGCGCCTTAGCAGTGCTCTTGCCTGCCAGTAGTCCTGGAGGGAGCAGTGCTCCTTTCCACCCAGCACAGCGCCCGCAGAGAGGACCAAAGGCAGCTGCAGACCGCAGCGAAGGCAGGCACTGGAAACCCTCCAGACACTCCCCGTCCTGCCGCCCGCCCGCTGCTTTCTCTGCCTTCGTGGGATGTGATTGAGAGGTTCGCTACATCTGGCGTGCTCGTAGTCCTAGTTCTTAGGAGACAATGATTATAGCTTTCATCTCCAATCCTGTCTTTCTGTTGAAAATAACTGAAATGTTAAATTCTAGATTTTCCCGATAGGAAAAATTGAGCCATAAATGTGTTGAAAAACTTCCTGCATGATCATGAGAAAGTTAGTTTGGGTTAAAACTGAGAAGAACGAAGCATCAGAGGTCTTAGGTTACTCATTTTTTACTCATTAAGTTACACATTTTTTTCATCCCAGACAGAATAAACTTAATAAATTCTCTGTGAAGATGGATGTAGTCAGCCTAAACTCAACCCATTGGCAAGTGAAAGACTTTCTTCCTTTTTCTTTTTTTCCTATTTACCTCAGTCGTGTCCTAAACCCCTCTCTGTCCTGTCTACACTTTTTAAAATGCCCAGACCCTCCTGACCGTGGCTTGCTGAGCTCTGCTGTACCCACTTGCCTTGCCCACAGCAAACTCTCAACCTCTGTCCCCTCAGCCCCTGACTCCTCTGGGATAAGGGAGATCCTTTTATGCCCTTGGGATGACTCGTTAAGCTGTTCCTACAGGCACTGCACAGTGCAGGGCATAATCCTGCTCCTGCTGACCAGGGAAAATAAATCTTCCAGCTCAGGAAAAGCTGTCAGTGGCTGCACCTTTGAATCTCAGGCTTCTTGGAGGGGCAGAAACAGCCACCCTTAAACTGGGAGGTGAGGGCAGGTTCATTTGGCAGTGTGTAAACTGCGGATGTTCCCTCCTAAGCGAAAGGAAGAACCGGGATGCTCTGTACTGTACTACAGGGACCGTTTTGCTGCAGCGCATTCACCATCGCTTTCCCAAGGTCTCCAAATCTTTGTAGCACAACGTGGAGTAGCCCCATCTATCTAATTCTCCCCATGCCAGGCATTTTGCTGAGCTCGATAGGCGTGTTCTCAAACGACTGTAGCATTGCTAATTCATTTACTGCTCGCTGCTGTGCCAAGACTAACGCTTCATTAGAGACAAGGAACAAATCACGCTCCCATATATGCAGCCACTGCAAGCCTGCCTGATTTTGCATGCTCCATCGTATTAGGCATGCCATCCTGCTAACTCGATTTAGCATGAGGCAAAAACTTGTCTAAAGGAGAAGAGAAACCCAAATCTTACTATATTGATCTTCCCTTCTATCTGCAGGGTCTGTTTCCCTTTCAAAAATGCACTATGAATCACTCCTTTACTAGTTTTAACCACATTTGCTCCCCTGGAACTGGCTCACTCAGCTTCAGTTACAAATATTCAGGTAATGTTTTACCTCTAACTGTGGTTTCAACCCCAAATACCTGTTCAGCAGACCAGTTTGCTAGTGCTACACCTTTAAATTATATATCCATAACCTCTTAAATTGCACCGTTTGAGCGAGGTCATGATGATGTGCGTCAAGGAGAGACTGGGGGTGGCAAAGGTTCCCACATGTGGATTGGTGATGGGAGGCAGGGGAAAGATAAAAGGAGTAAGATGGAGAAAGGTGAAAAGGGTGGTGTGCGGCACTGCCCGTGCATCCCAAGCAGGGCAGAACTGCAGGAGTGATGCTGAGCTGGGAGCGGGAGTGGGTGCGATGTGCAGAGGAAGCTAAGCTGCCTTGGCAGGAGTGGGGCTCGCCCTGACCACGACGGCATTGAAGAGCCTCTTCCCTTCGGTTAATCAAACCCTGGCCCTTACCCCTGCAGGGCATGCTGTATTTAATGAATAACCGAGTTGTTTCCTCTCTAAATGGTGATTTACAGTTCCCCCTGCCCTCTGTCTTTGCCCTCTTTAATCTGCAGTTTCTTTAAGGCTGCAGTGACTGGAGAACATGCAGTCCAAGCTCGAAGGATAGTCTAGGGGTACCTGTGCACAAAACTAAAGGAATTAAATGCATGCAAGTCAAGCATTACTTCCATCAGCAGCATTGTGCTGCTGTTCTGGCTTGGGAGCCAAACATATGGCTCTCCTTGCACTGGGAACGAGGATTCCCCTGGCAGTTATGGCTGACATATGAGGCAGGACAAACTCCAGTTTGCTCTCCCCTGGCAGCTGGAGACATCTGTGGTGCTGGGAGCACTGGGACAGGGCAGGAAAACCACAAGATAAAGGGCACTGTAGAGAGGGGAAAGAAAAAAAATGTTAATTGGGATTGAAAGCAACCCTTGGGCTCAAACTGAACTGAAGTGAGGGATGTTCCAGTGTCAGGTAGAACTGCAGAGATATTGCTAAAAATGCAGAAAATGAGCTAAATACAGCACCTGGAAGAAACTTCCTGCTG
>NW_010428655.1:44309-55865 GCF_000710305.1 Buceros rhinoceros silvestris | reverse complement strand
GTGTGTGCCCTTGGCTCCAAAGGTGGACACTGGTTGAGATTCAAAAGCACCACTTTGCAAAAATGGCACTAAAATGCCCCGCGTGGGTGGACTAGGGAGCTCAGGGGGTACAAGGTCTGTGCAGGGAGTGGAGGGTGTGGAAAAACGCAGTGTCTCACAGTGAGATCTTACCCTGGACCTTTTTTACTGAAGCATTGGAGAACTATTAGGGTGCACAGCCCTGCCAAGGGGGCCAACAGGACAGGGACAATCAAAGAAGTGAACCGAGCTCCTCACGAAGGTACCGGCAGTCCCAGATGAGCCCTTGCTGATGGGGTCTGTCCTTGAGTGGCCTCCTACAACTCTGCCTCAAACGAAAAGAGCAATTGGATTTGCTCAAGGAAGGTCACAACGGGATTAGCCCTGGCCGCAGCCAGTGCTCCACTTTATGAAGATGTTCAGAAACCTGGTGGGCCTTTGGAGCAGAAGCGTTTCATGTTTCAGCAGAACAGGTCACTTGATGTTCCTTGAGGACTCAGTTTTAATCTGCTTTTCAGAAAATAGCCCTCCCTTTTCATGTCCTCTTGTGTTTCTGTCAAAGTCAGGCTCTTGTCAAAGGCTGCAGAGATACTCAGCAGAAATGGCTCTGGACTCTGTAACGTTAAAGCCCAGTTGTCTGTGAGGCATTTGGCTTCTTCACCCGGAAGCAAACCTCCCCCCGGCCTGTGAGTAAAAAGGATTTTGTCAGGTTGATGAAACGAGCAATGGCTTTATTTCAATTATTGATAGAGCATATTCAAGACGTGATACCTCAGAAGAGGTTTCTAGAGGTAGGAACAAATACTTGGTGTCCCCAAGCGGTGTGTGCAGCAATGAAACAAAGCCAAAGCTTCCAGGAGGAAGAAGCAAGTCACAGAGCTAAGGCACGATGGAGCAGAGATTTGTACCAATAAAATACAGTAGCTCTGTGCTGTTAAATAACTTGCTCCCAGGAACGGCTTGCATCAGTCACACGGACTCGGGGTTTATAGGCTGTGAACTGCTCTGTCTTTATGTACCGGATTAAACACTCGGAAGCCGAATAGTCACCCTGACCGTCGGGGAGGCGGGTCCTCTTACTATTTATGGCCTGTATTGTACTAGGTGCTGGTACCTGTGGAGATGCAACAGCACCTTGAGACAGGAGTGGTAGGAACAGGCTTCCTCAGGGCTGTGTGTGGGGCAAAGGAATCTTCCTGTGAGCAGCTCCATGCCAAGAGGAAGAGACAGCAGGTGGATTTAGAGCTGTATTGTGTGAGTTAGAGATATTTTGCCGCAGGGACAAACCACGTGCTATGAGCCTTGGTGGACCGGGGGAAGTCTAAAGTCTGCATCTACTGACATACTGTCCCCAAAGGGCTTAGAGGTAAGAGACTGAAGGTCCCAAAGTCTGTAGAAGAGAACGAGCCACTCCGTGTTCTGAGCAGTTGTGTGTCCTCTGCCTGATTCACGTTTCATCTCCATCACTGCAGAAACCTTTAGTGACAGTGTGTCCCCCTGCAGCTGGGATGTTTTCCATGTTGAACAGTGTAATTACGACTTGTCCAATAGCAAATGGAACTGGCTGGGTGTAATCCTGGGTGGGATAATTTTCAGATGCCCAATGAGGTGTCCCCCGTGGACCAGGCAAAGTCACATCACTTCTGTCCCTTCTTTCCTAACGTGTGTAGTGGCAAGATCGATCTTGGACTGCTGTGAGGGACTGTTAGGTAGTCCAGGCCTCTCCCAGTTAGGTAGTCCAATCTGTAGGGCTGGTGCAGGGTAGAATGCCAGAGCAGGAGGGAGGCAGGGAGCACAAAAGGAACAATCACATCCTTCTGATATCATTTAGCTCAGCATTAAAACATCAAAAATTTCTTCTCCAAAACTCGTGCAATTTTAAAATAATTTTTTTTTTACTGTTTAAATCTGCTGAATTTGTGTATATTCTGTTAATCTTCTCTCTCCAGCTACCAGGACTGAAAACTTTAATTTGTTAATAAAGCTGGGTTACTTGGGGTGTAGACAGAATCTAGAAGATGGAGCATTAAAAAGCACCAGGAAATCATGCTGCATTTCACAGGGTAGAATTGTTGGATTCAAGACTGTTATTCTTTTTTACTGTACTATGGAGCTTTTTGACTCCAATAGGCAGTGCCACACTCCCCACACCTTCCAACAGCAAACTGGTGTTACTTAAAAGCAGAGAAAACGTTTTCATTAGGTAGTCTCAGAACTGGCCATTACCCTTTTTTTTTATTGAAACTTATATTTCATCACTCACGAGAGACATGAAAAATCAATTTTGCAAGACATATTTTTTTAAAGCCCCATATAATTGCCTGCAAAGAGGGACTTAGACCACAAGTGCCTCCTTCAATTATACAGCCACAGTATTGCAGAATCAGAACGTGATGTATATTAGTTTCTTGACAAATCAATAAAAAAATAAACAAACAGCAGCAGATTGGTCCCATGCTGATGGCGAGTCCACTCCCAGATTGAATTTTATAGGCCTTATAAAACCAGACTTTATATTACGGCATCTTAATTAGAGCAGCTCCTCCAGTGCTGCTCCCTATTTATGTAAATTGTTGGTTTCTGGAGATGGGACGGGCAGGCTGGAATCACTGCTCTGACTCACTACAGCTACAGAGAGCTGCTTCCTTGCAGTTTTGGGTACTCTGAGAAAAGATGAGGCAGAAAAGTGAAGTCAGGAGTGAAGATTAGATGAGAAATGCTGCAATTTTGATGGGGGTTTTCCTTTCCAAAACCAGAAAATATATTTTAAAATATTCACTCTAACTGATAACAGAAATTTGGGACAGACCTGGCAACATTCCCTTTTCACTTTCCATTTTTGAAGATATTTATTTCTCTGGTAGCATGACTATCAGTGAAATTTGGAAATGAATTTAGAATGAAAAAAACCCCACAGATCTTTTTCAAAATCTGAGCAGAATTCACGATTGTTTGCCTTTCCATGTGTGATTAAGATTTGTCCAAATTACATTTTGTCATAAATAAGCATTGATTGGAGAAGCCATTATTTGCCACCTCAAGCAAATGACAGAGAGGAATTTGGAGATGGCTGAACAATATCTCTAAAGCGGTGAAAATTGGCAAAGGACAGTAAGTGTATATGGAGTGTTTGAGATGTAACTTGAAACAAAATTTTATAGATCTTTGAAAAACTCTGCTAACTTCTGCTGGAAATAAATTGCCATTGTCAGAAACAATGATATTTGGAATTCTAGCTTTAGAGCCACACCTGGATGCTATTTTGTTGTAGTAGAAAATAGTGGTGGGGAGAGTCAGGTGAGAAGATGTGTGGAGCAGAACGACCAGGCTCCTCAGAAGAGAGGAGATGCTCTTTTGGCTGTCCCGGGGTGTCCAGACAGTTTGAATGTTTGTTCAGAATAAACACCTTAACTGCAGGCAGCAAGCTGGGGTCATTCACTGAATTCATAGAGAGGAAGAAATTGGGAGAGGACTCTGGGAAGTAGGTAATTTTCCTGACCATCAGCAATTTCTCTTCCCTGCAGGCTCAGACGCTTGCAGAGCAATTCCCACCTGCTGCTCCTGGCTTGCAGAAGTCAGACTGAACAAATTTTTTTCCGCAGGAGACAAACAGGCAAATGGGTGTGATCCAGGATGGATCAAAGATGTGACTGGAGTGGCAATCTGGTAGTAAAGAGAGTCCTGGTCTTTCCTCTCTATGCCAATAGTCTCAGAAATGTCAAGTCTGTTCCAGAATTTGGAGGTGGGCAGTGGTGGGGTTTACTCAGCTCAGCCCATTTTGTCATTCTCTGCCTTTGGAAAGGTTCGCTGGTGGAGCCCAGCCCAACATCTTCACTCCAGCCGTGACGCTGGAGGGGAGGTCGCACTCCCAGAGGGCAGCAGATGCTGAGTGCGAGTTGGTGGCTCTCTGATAGAGTCACAGGGATTCCCCCGCAGTCAGCCTGTGCTGCCCTGGGAGGGCTCAGGCAGGGTGGCCCGCCTGGTCCACACAGGGAGAGGATATGAGAAATGGGATAGACCAGACACAGGGCAGGACAGGCAAGCCCAGCCATGGGCAGCACGGCTGTAAACAGCATCCTCAGGACCCTGCACGTCCCCAGGACGCTCCTACATCCCTCCACTAGTTTCAGCCGTGTGTGGCAGATAGCGAGCAGAGCTTCTGTAATTTTTGGCAGTCTTCTACCCTTGGCTCACCTGAAGTTCAGCTGCGCTGAGGTGGTGGCAGGGATTTTCTCCTGCCAAGAACTGTTCCCTTGCAGGGGGGCAGCCTGGACATACCTGTAGTTTCTTCCCTTGTCTCAGCTGCTTTCCTATCACTTGA
This sequence comes from Buceros rhinoceros silvestris, assembly GCF_000710305.1. Taxonomy (NCBI): domain Eukaryota; kingdom Metazoa; phylum Chordata; class Aves; order Bucerotiformes; family Bucerotidae; genus Buceros; species Buceros rhinoceros. Next base: position 51,526 of record NW_010428655.1, on the reverse strand, counting down.
GACAAGCCGGTTAGCCAACAGACTCCTTCAGTCTGTCAACGTCCAGGGATGCTGAAACAGCCACCAGCCACGCAGCGTCACTCCTGCACCTGCAGGTCCATTGTTCTCCGTGGACACTGGAAACGCTCAGCACTCCTTCTCCAGCCTCTCTCAATTCCTCCTCTGGAGGGATTCCTCCATGCACTGGGAGCCATCCAGCAGTGAGATGAGCCTTTCCCTGAAACCGAGACTTGCGCTGAAGTGGTCGAGTCGCCCCCCTGTAAGAGCTGTGCGGTGAAGGTTGCCTTCCAGGCCAGTTGTGTAACAGCCAAGGTGCAGATTTAAATGTACAAATACCTAGACGGGCAAAGTGGAAATCTCACAATATTTGATTAACCTGAATTATTTGCTTTCATAAACAAGTAGGTTTTGAAGATCTCTCCAGGACTGAAAATGATTTTGGCAATTATCTCAGAGAGATAATTACAGATTTCAAAGGAGGATGCTCTAGCAGGGATAAGGGAGGATGCAAGGTGACCTCGTGCAGTAATCCACCATGAAGATTAGGGAGGAAGACATCAAAAGGAGCTGGGTTTATTGATGCAATTTCTATTAACAGGATTAGTGGTGATAGCAGAGGAAAACTGCCCCAGACAAGAGACATTTCTCTTTGGAGATCTGAAAACAACTGTTGTATTCACTATCCTGGAACTGACAATTTCTGCACGCACCACTACCCTGAGCCTGGGCACCCCAGAGCAAAGCCCATGAGACTCGCAGCATCTCCGCAGGTGCTGTGCCAAGAGCACTCTCTCGTGAGCACACACGTGATATCACAGGTGATAGGGACCTGTACCTGCTGTTGCATCCTCCTCCACTCCTCTGTGGGCTGCCAGGCTGCCTCCTCTCTGGGGCTGCTCCATGGTGCTCCCCCCATGCCGGAGCAAGGGTCCACCTTCTCTACCAGGGAGGCATCAGATCCTGCCCCGTCCTGAGGGCTGTCTGCATAAAAACCTGAGATTTGCCAGGCCTGGATGAGATCAGCTGAGTGCCCAGGGTTGATAATATGTTTGTTGGAACAGCTTTGACTCTTCTGCATACATCAACTTTCTTTATTCTTATGCCAGACTATCATAAAAAAGCAGCAACTCCCATTATTAGGACTCTGGCCATGAGATTTATGAAGTGTCACCTACTGAACAAGGTACAGATGAGTATCCACTGCCCCTTGGCTTTTGGATGCGTACGTAATAGTAAAAACTCCCACAAGCAATGACTGAAACTGTCATTTTTTACTGTCTAGGGTAGCTAAATTTTTACCAGTGATTACATTTTTCTACCCCTAGAATACTTGAAACCATCTGATAAAGCACATGAATCATTCCTGATGTTGGGCATGGACCCCCAAAGCAACCATTGGTTTGGAGTGAGAGGGATATAATGTTGTGCTCAGAGTCTCTGATTTAATTTCCAGATCAGAGAGCTCAAATGTAAATGATAGATGGAGACATGTAAAGGTGCTGCAGTGGCAGATGGTCAATACATTTCTAGAAGAGCTTTTTGTGGAGGGAAAATTGAATTTTCAACCGGCAAAGATTTTCGGAAATTGGAAAACAGTATTACAGAAAATTATTTAGATTTCAATTTTTTTTTCCTTTTCCTTTTTCTTTTTCTTTCTTTCTTTTTTTTTTTTTTTTCCTGGAGGAAAACTCTTTCAACCTCCTTTCCCTGAGTTGCTCAGTTTCTTGTCTCTGGGTAGCGGCAAGTTGCATCTCTCCATGATCTAGGATCTGTGGGCATTAACTGCACAGGCAATAACCTGCACGCGGCTCCTGGATTATCTGATGCTGTATACGAATTCTGGGACCAACACTGAGCAAGATTAAATGTGTTCCAGTTGTACGATTTCCCAAGGGAAATTTCGACCCCTGCTGGGCATTAAAGTAGAATCAGAGGGAATGAATAACAAGGTCTTTTGGAACTAGGGATCATAATAGTTGTGGATTTGCTGTGTGATCCTGCCCCCTGCAGGGTCCAGAGAGCATTCACACGTGCAATGAGTTCTGGATCTTACCGACCCCAGCCGCATGTGAGATACTGTGGTGCAGGGTTCTCACAGGGGCTCAGGATGCAGAAATGGTAATTGCAGTAACTTCCACTCGTAACATTTCCTGACTTGAAGGACCAAGAAAGCCTTAGGAATTATCAACAGAGAAAGTGTGGCACTCACAGACTGACCTACTTCAGCAGTAAAAAGGGCAAGTGGCCTTCTGGGCAGCTTTCTGGCTCAGATCAGATCCGAGGAGAAATATCTCGATTGCTCCCATGCCGAGAAATGGGTAATAACTTGGGTGCTTCCCGGTTCCAGGAGCATCAGGACATGTTAGGAGAGCTGCAAGGTGTTTGGCTCAGGGGTCTTCGCAAGCAGTCTCCAGTGACACAGGGCCAGTAAGCAGCTGTGTGGCATCAAAAGAGAAGTGCAGAAAGGTGTTTCAGTGGCAACTCATGATCTGATGATTGGAGGCTGCCCAGACACTGGATTGAAGGCTCCTGCTTGGAGAGGACGTGCCGGAGCCTGGCCAGCCTCCAAGAGGCAGCACAGATGAGAGCAGCACATCTTCAGAGCTTCTGTACTCACCATGTTCTGTCCCAAGGGATCTGCTAATGATCACCTCCTTAATTACTTCCACTTGAAGAAAAAGTGAGAGACCCAACACCAAATCAAGCAGATAAAATTCCTCCATGTGTGTATAACCAACCAGTCAGTTTAGACTTCAACCTATTCCAGTATTGAGGCCAGCTGCAGGATCCGTTTCTCCTTGAGCAACAAACCAATGTCACAACGCAAACCAAAGTGCTGTGAACCTCACACCCACCTCATCTCTTTCCCCTTCCACCTGGCCCAGATTAGGAGAGGAGCAGTTAAAAATAGTCCCATTGCCAAAGCTGTGCAAGACCACCTGGTTCAGTGCAGAGCAGGTTCACACCTCTCGGTGTCATCTTCTCACCCCAGTTACCTTGCTGGCCTCCCACACCCCTCCCCAGACCCAGCACTGCCGTGGCTCCCTCATGCTGATGTGAAACAAGCTGAATAATTGATGATCTAGTTTGCTGACTGAACTGAGAAACGGGTTTTTTGGGTCAATCCGAAATGAAATGTTTCTCTTATTTTTTCTCCTACCCCCAACCCCAAGATCTGAAAAAGTAAGATAACTGCATTTAGGAGTGAATTAAACAATTTTTTCTTTTCAGTTTAGTTAAAGCTGTTAACTGTGTCTTCTTGGATCAAAACAAACTGAGAAGGAACAAGGAGAGAATAACAAGAGACAGGAAATAAACAGGTTATGTCCCTGAAACCTGCGGTTCCATGCTTGGCTACCCACAGGCTGGGCTTATGCTATGTGACCTTATCAGCTATGCAGTGTCCTAGAAAACTGTGAGGCAAAACTGAGCTACAACAGCATCCTGCGTGTTGGCTTCAAGATGCGTGCAAAGTCTTGTGAGAGCCACCTTACCTGCTGCGGTGAACATGCTGTCATTAGCCAGGAGATGAAAAAGACACACACAAAAATTAAAAAAAAAAAAAAATTAAAAAAAATATTTAAAAACCCATCAAATCTGCAAGGGTCCACCAGAAAGGGGCAGACAGGAGCCTTGGGATATCTCCAGGGCTCCAAACTGTGCAGAGGAAAAACTCTGGCCTGCTGATTTTCTATAAAAATCAGACTATTTCCAAAGATAAGGAAAAAGAGATGTCCTGAAGGCGACGGCCAGTGTCACTGCTGCAGGGGTAAGCGGTGCGCTGGTCCCAGCTCTCTGTGACTGGTCTGCTGCACATTGAACAGCTCAGAAATGGGGGAAGCAGGTGGGGCAGAAAACAGGGAATGTGGATTCCTGTGGAAAAGCGGAACACAGAAACTTTTGTTTGAAAGCTGTTTTCTGGGCTAAACCCCAAATATCCCATTTTGTCAGAAAATTGAAATTGGCAGTAAAAAATGTTTTCAAAAGAAAATTCGTTATCCCTGTTGATGGTCCCACCTTCCTTCTCTGCTTACACGCTGCTTCACAAGGGCCAGAGGAGTGAGTCCCAGCATCACGTGCCTTCCTGCAGGATGCTGGGATCAGAGTCTGCTCTTCGGTCTCTTCAGTCACTGAGATGTGATGTCTGGGACCGTTTAACCTGCCCATTCCCTGCAGAGAAAAAGAGGCTCATGGGAGACCTTTTGCTCTCCACAACTCCCTGACAGGAGGTTGGAGTGAGTGGGGAATTGGTCTCTTCTCCCATATAACAAGGGACAGGACGAGAGGAAATGGCCTCAAGTTGTGCCAGGGGAGGTTGAAGTTGGATATTAGGAAAAATTTCTTCCCTGAAAGGGCAGCTCCCAGGCTGCCCAGGGAGGTGGTGGAGTCCCCATCCCTGAAGGGGTTTCACAGACATGTCGATGTGGCACTGAGGGACATGGTTTAGGGACCCTGGCAGCGCAGGGTGAACAGTTGGACTTGATGATCTCAAAGGTCTCTTCCAACCAGATGATTCTGTGATTGTGATTCTGTGGTGTTCTGCTCCCCCTGTGTTGCACAGATCAAAGGAAGAACAAGAGGATGCTTGTAGGTAATGCAGGACTTCTCATTCCCTTAAGGCTTCCACTGCCAGACAGTGTTAACTGGGAGGGAGGTCTTGGTGGTCCGTCTCTCTTGTCTGACTGTGCAAAGGACCCGTGCACACACTGTTTCCCTCAGGGATTTTTCAAGTGACGAAAGCTTTTTATTTGCTTCTGAGGAGGATGCTTGAAAATGATGTGCTTGTCTCTGCCTGAAACAATGTGAACTCTGCGTTCAGTAAGATGTGCAAATCTTGCCTTTAATTCTAAAGGCAATAAAACAAATCAAAATAAAGTGCAATACTTTTACAACCCGTACAAAGAGAGACTTTTCAAAACAGAAAACGCTGCTTTCAGTATTCCATTGCTGAGACTCCTGCAGAGTTCAGTTCTGCACAAGTCTATCATGAAAGGCTGCTTGATTTCAGACCTAAAGCTTCCTGCTGCTGAAGGACCCGGGATCACCGACCCCTGAGTCATGCTGTAATGGTGTAAATATTGACAATCATGGAGGTAAACATCAAGGTTTATTGACCACGGTGCCGTAGCTATCCAGGTTTACAGAACTAGAAGGAATAGCAAATCATGTTTCATGAGACAGGCTGCCGATACCGACTGTTATCACTTACCCCAGCTGGAAACATCTGCCTGGAGCTGTCATGCAGGGAGCTCTCAGCCCCACGCCTGGCATGGAGAACTCCCAGGTGGAGCTGCCCTGGCCCCGGCTGAGCCCGTTCCCCTCAGCAGCTCCTGACAACACTTGCAGATGAGGCGTTTTTATTAGGACAGCCACGATAAAAGCCTTTCCAAGGAAATTACTCTGTGGACAATTTCCATGCAGAGGGTAGCAGAGAGCAGAGAAGATTGGGGGGGTCTTCTCTGCTCTGAAGGGGCTGAAGAAGGAAATGTCAGGCGCAGCGAAACTCCTGCACGTAGGCACACCGTGATTACAGTGATGATTAGGAAACCCCGCGTGGTGTTGATTAGCCCAACAGTTCATGTTCCGTTTCGAATACGGCGTGTGTCTGTCCGTACCCCTGTCTAGACACTGCTTATGTAAGCTCCGCTCCTGCTTTGCTGGTGCGTACACATGGGAAGTGTTTCTGGGTCATGATCTGTTATCTTGCAGAGCACAAGCCAACTACCAACAACTGATGCTGTTCAAAGAGAACATTTTCCCCAGGCGCTTTATCTGATAATTATCTACCATGGGGTTCCTCATCTGTTATTGGCTGCTGTTCGGACAGGAAGCCAAGCTGGGGGGAGTCCTGTTGTGATAAGGTCTGGTGATTTCAGTTATTGTAGGTCCCAGACCATTACCTTTCCTGAAGCTTTTCACCATGGCTCTCCCAAGGCGGTCCTGACTCAGGCTTTTCCTACTTGAACAGGGGGACGTGGCCTCCCACATCCCTCATCCCCTCAGATGCATTTCCTGCAGATCAACATACAGGTCTTCTGAGAGTTTCTTGTTTCTTGTTTTGGCAATTTTTCCTTTCTCTGGAGGTGGCACTGAGCTCAAACAGGAGGAGATACAGCAAACAAGATGTCCCGTGATGTCTCATCTTGCACAGCAGTTTTTCCTCTGTCACCCAACGCTGGAGCTACCCAAGCACATGCATAACCATATGAGATTCATAGTGGTAGAAACTCACACAATGTCAGATATTTCACTTCCACCTACAGGCTCTGATGATGGACTAGTCACTATGGAAACCCTCCCAGCCTCCTTCCTTCACCTTCTATTATAGATTGTCACTCTCTGTTTGCCACTGGTGGTAGACACCCTGTGCAGAGATGTTCAGGGAGATGGTCGGGGTCTCTGGGGCTGCTGAGGAAGGAAAATAGAGGACACTCATGCCTGGGTTCCTGAGGCAGCTCCACTATCTTACTGATACTTGTAGCACACATCCATCCTCATTTCAGGAGAAAAACTTCTCCTGGATTAATGCAAATTCCAGCAGGGCAATGAATATTCAACAATCTCCGAAAAGAAAAGGGAAACTCAATGAAATTCCAGGCTGAATATTAAGCAAAAGCTCCTAATTAAAATTAGGCTTCCAGGATTTGAACAGATATCGCAGTCAGCAGTAGTTAGACAGAACCGAATGAATATTTAGCATCTCTTATTCCTAGGATTCAAATTCTCACTGAGCTGTGTAATATTCGGACTCTGTGCTGTCCAGAGTAATAGCCTGAATTTGAAATATCTTATGAGACTCTTACAGGGAGTGGCAGGAACAGCCTCATTATTACTAACACATATCTTGGCAGATCAACTACTTTGTTGCAGCAAAATGGGCCCCAGAATTACTTGATTATTAGGTTTTTTAGAATGTTTTCCATTTAGCTTTGCTCATTGTCCACATTCTTATTTTTCTGTCCGCATTTCTTTTTTTTAGTGCCATGGACACTAATTTTGCAAATGACTGGGCTCTTCGTGGAATTCGTTGGTTGTAATCTAGGGAGATGGAGTGACAGCATAAAGGCTGACTCTTAGAAGTAGGGTTTGGCTCCGGAAAGTGCTGGGTTGTATTTAAGCACGTGCTTAAGTAACAGGCTGAAAAAGGACCCCAAAAGGAAGAAACTGGCAAATCCTCATTAGTGTTAAATCAAACGGGCTTGAGCCACAGTGTTCAT
>NW_010428655.1:40732-44216 GCF_000710305.1 Buceros rhinoceros silvestris | reverse complement strand
TGCATCTGAACATCAGAGCATCGTATTGGGCTCAAAGGCAATCTCTGCTTCAGGACCTCTGGTGTACACTGCTATTGCTGTTGCTGCTGTTATTGCTATGAGCATTAACATTAACATTTTATTTAATTTTATTTTATTTTGTTATACCTTCCCCACATGAATTGTTATTATTATTCCCGCACTCGTTATCAAGTCTGATGTGAAACCTTTCTATTACCAGTTACATCATGTCTAGGGCAGATCCTGTGGTGAGGACAGATTCAGGCCTCTTCAGCCAATAATAATAGCTTTTTAGAAAATAGAAATAATGTATCACAGTAGATCCTGCCTGTCCCGATCACACCGGTGACTTTGCATACAGAAGCCACGCTGTCCTTTAGTCAGCCCAGAAGCCCGGGGGTCCAGTGTGCCATTGCAGTTGTTCAGCTCATAGAAAGTAATAAAATATTCATTGTTTCCTGGCTCTTGCTATAACTTTTTTGGACATTCACATTTGCCCTGCAGCTACCACGAAGTGTAGCTCTAAGTTCCCTGCAAGGACCCAGTAGGATACATCCTTGAACTGAAAGGATTTAAGCGAAACACGTTTAGATAGTCGATGGGGACCTGTTTGGTGAGACACGGGCCAGTGCATTCCTTCACTCCCATGGATCGTAGATGAGACACAGGCTCTGCATGAAATCTTCTGGACACACCTTGAAGGAAGCAGACAACACATCTCATCTTCCTCCAACACAATCCTGTTCCTGACCTGTGAGGTGTGTGACCCCCCCTCGGTGCGGCTGACAGTGCTGAGGGCAGGTGACAGCTGAAACTGCCATAGAATGAAAGAAGAATTAGTCAGGTGAACCTCCTGCCTTTTTCTCGTGTTCTTAAATGTCACCAAACTAGATCTCAGACATGGAATTAGTGCAATGACCTGGTGTTGAGCTTACATTTACTTCCATCAGAACAGTCACAGTTAACTCCAGCTCAGCCACATGCCACGTGTGGTACCGCGAGTGCAGGGGGGAGTCCTACTGCACTGTCGCTGTGTGCAGAATACCTGGCTCATGATGTTTGCCCTTGACCCACTCTTGTGTCTGATAATTGGTCTAACACGACTGTTTTGACAAGTTAGTTCTGATAGATTAATTAGCATTCTAGGGGTAATGCGGGGTCCCTCTCTCACAGTGAAAGGTTCTTGACTTCCTCCTCGGTGAATTAATCCTTTTATTTTCTGGTTTGGATTTACTCATTCTGTGGAATGACCCCAAATCTCTTCATTAAACACACACAGCTCCTCCTTGAAAAAAAAAAAAAATGCTATTCCTGTGGCGAGCAATGCTCAAATGTTGCAGGTTTGCTTAACCAGTTTGTGTTCCCCCCCAGGGGCAACACACTTCCAGTGACAGAAAGCCCTGTGTTTAAGTGTTCTTACTCAGAGGAGCCGAGTGACCTCCCCAGCAATAACCGCAGCGCAGGACCCTGCTGTCACAGCTTGCTAAAAGATGCACGTCCATCCCCTGCACTTGTCTGCTGCAACTCCCACTCACAGACTGCAAAGGCAAAGCGTCTTGAAAAGCTTTTGTGAGCTGGTTAAGATCAAAGAAATTTGGTTGCATAAACCATAATATTTCTGGAATACTAAACTGGAATAAAAGGAGGGAAATGGAGGGAATGTAAATGAGGAACGTTGAACAATATCCCCTAATGGACCCATCTCAAGCTCACCCACCCCAGACACTGGCAGGGATTGTTCTCTCTTTTGATACGAATGGGAGGCAGTGAGTGCAGTGCTGGAGCTGGGCTGAGGTGGATTCCTGCTTACTGGGATTCCAGGTGGTCCTGCAGGCTGCTGCCTAGCCCCTGCTAAGACAGAACCATGCATTAACACGCCGGATGTTCTTGTGGAGAAGGTGACCCTGTAACGCAGAGCCCGTGGGGCTGACTTGCTGCTCAACACATTCGCTCTTATCCCAAATCCCCAAAACTCTTTATTGTAACAGATGAAAGCAACTGAAACAGGCCCTGACTGAAGGTAGAGCTGGGAGCCAGCCCAGTGCTGTGGTACCGTGTGAGTTAAAGGACCACACGCATGTAACGCTGCCCGCAGCTGCAACCAGGCATCTTGGGTCTGGTGACCCTCATAAGCTGCTCAAGGTGAGCTCTGCTTCCTCCTGCCAGCCAGACAATAGTCACTGGAGACTGACTGACTAGGAGGTGGATTTGCAGAAAGGGATGTGGGGGTCCTTGTGGTCAACAAGTTGAATATGAGCCAACACTGTGCCCTTGCAGTAAAAAAAGCCAATAGCATCCGGGACTGCATTAGGCAGAGGGCTGCCAGCAAGCTGAGGAGGGTGATCCTCCCCCACTGCTCATCACGGTGATAAACATCAGTAGTGCTGGGTCCAGTGATGGACTCCCCAGCAGGGGATAGACAGGGTTATCCTGGAGAGAGTCCAGAGCAAGGCAACAAAGATGAGTAGGGGACTGGAGTACCTATGGTATGGGGAGAGTCTGGAACACCTGGGAGGGGTTGGTCTGAAGAGGAGGAGTCTCAGGAGTATCTCACCAGTGTATATCCATGTCCGATGGGATGGTGTAAAGATGACACACCATTTTCTTTGGTATCCAGTGACAGGACAAAAGGAAATGGGCACAAGCTGAAATACAGGAATTCCATTTAAAAATAAGAAAATACTATTTTTACTGTGAGTGTGAACAAGCACTGCAACAGGTTGCCCAGAGAGGTTGTGGAGTCTCCCTCCTTGGAGATACGAGAAACCCCGCTGGCAATGGTCCTGGGCAACCTGCTCCAGCTGACCCTACTTTGACTGGAAAAGTTCCTTCCAGCCTCAACAATTCTGTGGCTCTGTGGTTCTGTGGTGCCTCTAACATTGTTGAGTCTGCTGTTTTGTGAGACAGTGGCTGACAATAAAGATTCTCATCGTATCTAAAGCTTTGTGCTTCCAGTAGGATAAACCTAACCCCGTCCTGGGACAACGGAAAACAGCTTCCCATCAAATCCTCAGTGCTGGTCTTCATAGGTCTTTGGAAAGGGTATGAATCCACCAGCATGATCTAACTGCATCCATTTCTGACCATAGTGGATAACAATCATATCAGAACTACAAGAATAAAAAAAAAATAACACAAGAGCTCTCTGAGATTGACATTTCTGGTAGCTAATAGAGAAGTCATGGAGCTGAGCAGAAGGTTACAAGCAAAAAACCTTATATTATTAATCCCAGATGTAGCATCAATGATTTACTTGTCAGATCATTTCATATTATTATTTCAAATACCTCTTCAAAGCTAAAAATGCCCCAAGCAAAGCCAAGTCATTAACTTATACGTAATAAACCCCCCACATTTTTGAAAAATCATTGTTCTACCTAAGAAATGAGACTGCTTTATATTAAGTCTATCCATAAAGGGATGGAAGGAATTATCCTGAGCATGCAGACTCTGGCGTGTAAGTATTAGCTAAATCATGGAGCAA
>NW_010428655.1:24376-40640 GCF_000710305.1 Buceros rhinoceros silvestris | reverse complement strand
TTCCTGCTGTAGACTAGTCCCTCTGCAACCAGCTTGTCTGATCACATAAATTAATTTACCCCATATTTCCTTCAGAACCAGCCTTTCTCTGCACATCTTTATAAGACCCAGTCAGAGTAGAATCTGTCCTTCTCTGAATTGGTCCAGAAAAACTTCTGTATCAGCATAAAATCAAGAGCTTGGGGATGAAGAAGAGGGTGGAGTGGTGGCCAGTACCAGCCAGGGCTCCTGTTGTATCTAGAAGATACGACCACACTTCAGCAAGCAGCTGGCAAGCAGAAACACCTTAAATGTTTCCAGCAATGCAGCCTGACCAGCAGCCCTCGCCCCAGGTTGGAGTAGCAGTGCTGGAACTTACAGCACTGAGCCTCCATGTTCTCTACAGAATTCCCTCACCACAAGGCTAGAAGAACAGTCTCTGCTCCAGTCTCAGCTCTCTCCTTCCCTCTGATTTTTGACTAGAAATTCTACCTAGGTGCCAAGACATGTTTCCCAATTAAGAATGTGTTGACACTGGTACATTCCCTCAAGAAGCATTAGTTTGAAGACATCTATGTTTTTCGAGGAAAAGCTGTTTCTGGGAAGGCTCGTTTCCCTGCTGTGATCCGGCACCATTCTGTGAGCCATCTGGGTGATGCTTCCTCCCATGTGCTGGGCCAGCACCAACCCTTGCCTCCACTTACCTCTACATCCACACATGGTTCCTGCACCCATGGCTGACTGGAAGGTGCTTTGCACCTCTGCAAGATGCTGCAAGAGATGGTGCTCCCTTGTCAGAGCATGCAGCAAGACAGAGGATGGTGTCTGGCCTGTCCCTGTTGGATCAGGGCTTTTATTTATCTTCCAACTATTTGTGTAAAAGATTCATTAACAGAGCAACACGTGATTTGCTCATGTTGAGGAAGTGAGGACAGAACTGTTCTCTGTCCATTACATTTGCATAGGCTGCAAGATCATTCTACACCCAGTTCAGGTCCTGCTGAGGACATGTATGGGTCTGCAGAAAGGCAAACACATTCCCTTTTCAGTTCCACAGGGATGTTTTGAACTCAAAGCTTCTTAGAGCAAATATTGCCATTGTCACAATCAGGCACCCCAGCAGAACTGTCTGAAGGGGTAAGAGCAGCTGGGAAGTGGAGACCACCTTTCGCCTCTGCTAGGACAGAAAACAGTTAAAAACGGCCAAACCTAAAAAAACAGAATGGGGGGAAAAAACAATCCCTCTGGCAGTGTCCAAACTGTCCATTGAGAGGTTGCACCCTGCTTGAATCTTGCCAGCAAGAGCCTCACAATTCACTGGCCCCATGAGCACTTTGCCCAGCAGCACACGCAGGGAAGGAAATCCCCACTTCAGGTTGACCAGCAGGACAGGAAGAACAAGTGAGAACCAAGAAGGAGCCACCAGCCTGCCTTCAGGGGGACAGGTGACAACGTTGTTCACGTTGAGGTGACAACGTAAGTTCACGTCTAAAGAAGACAAGAGGCAGAAATCCCACTTCTGCTCTGCACACACGCTGCTCTGGGAGGGCTGCGGCAGGCTGAACTCATCCATGGTGGGCTGCAACGCTCTAGATTCAGACATTTCACGTGATCAAACACGTTAAGGCTGATTCAAGCCTAATTCATCAGAACCAGAAGAACCATCCTTAGGGCTTGGCAAGGTGCAGCGTGATCCAGTCCCTTGATGTAGAGTAGGCCTCAAGATAGTGCTGGTTTTCCTGTTCTGTGATTGCAGGCAAATCTCAGTGTGCTTTTGTCAAAGTTTGGACACCCAAGCTAAAAGCCCAGGCTCCCCCTGTTCGGTGAACACTTTCTGGAGACAGAGGCACTGCCAGAGGGCTGTTTACCCAGCCTAAGCCCGCCGATGTACACACCAACCCTCTCAGGGGATTTGGCCATCACAATTCTTAAGCCAATGCTGTCATTTTCCTGATGTTTAAACTTCAGACAAGAAGTTTTCATAAAGCTGATTTCTACAGGAGTCATGTCCCACTTCTTTAGGGATGCAGAGACATTTCACGAGACTGGAAAAAGTGCTACGGGATGCTCTGTCCAAATGTGTGAGGTTATTATGATCTGGGAGAGAAACAAAGAGGCAAAACCTCTTGCAGCTCACAGGATCTGTGTCTTCCTTCCATCAGAAGACACTAGTCTGTCAGATTTTACATTTGAAGTTAGGCCAAGAGATAGGTGAGGGACCACAAACAGTAAGACTTAAAGGAAGTGGTTGGGCAGAGAGGAACCTAATGAAGTTCAACAAGGGCAAGTCCTGCCCCTGGGGAGGAACAACCCCCCGCACCAGTACAGGTCAGGAGTGACCTGCTGGATAGCAGCTCTGGGGAGAAGGACCTGGAAGACTTTTTTTAAATGCATATTTCAATGTAATTAACTTTTTGTAGTGGAACATAGATCATACTAACATGTTCCACCACTTTAGCAGCACAAATCTGTCACCTCAGCTCTGGTTCTGGCCACCCACTTTCTCCAAAGTCATGATCAAGGAAACCTTAGACTCTGCTCTTGCTGCTTCTGGCTTGTTCCAGTACCTGTGCAAATGAGGAGGAGATACCAAACCAGCTCCACAGTAATGGGTATAAGCTGGTGACTGCAGAAGCAGTTCAGGTACTATACTGGACTCTCTTTGGAAGAGTTAAGGGAAGAGCAAAGACAGTGGGAGGTGGAATAGATCATGGACTAACACCAGATGAGTAAAAGTATAGTTTAGCCAAACAACCCCTTAAAGCCCAGGTGCTGCACAACTCCCTACACCATACAAGGACCTCTCCCTCCTGGAGTCCTGGGCACTGCAGGAACACAGTGGCTGCTCCTCAGGTGCACCATGTCCCAAAGGAGCCAGGACCACCAGGAAGAAGACACTCCCTTCCCCTTCCACACCAACTCGTGGGGTAAGTTTTTCTAGGCTGCTTGTACCGTATGGCATGTCATGCTGCACCCCCATCTCCTCCCACAGAGTTCGGCACCATCATCTGGGGCTAAGAATGCTTATGGCTGATGGAGAGTGAAGAGGCTTATGCAGAGGAGAAAAACCAGAGGGTGATGTTATTGGGACTGCAAAGCAAGAATGAGGACAAGAAAATAATTAAAATTCTCTGTTCCCCTCCCTAGTCTCATACACTTCTATCTTTTCGCTCTCTCATCTTTACTTTTCTAGCACAGCAGACAACCCAGCAGCTGTCATTTCCCAGAGACTGGCAGGTCCTTTATCTCCCAAGACATTTTCTATCAGCCAGTCTGCAGAACTGCAGGCATCTTTGGTCAGGCATCAGCCCACTACTGAGTCTGGAAGAATAAAGGTCTTTAAGTGATTCATCAGAAGGGACAGAGGTGTGATAGGGTAACAGAGAAGCCCCTTCCTTTGGGGGAACACAGTTGCTCTGTTTAGAGCCCTGGCTCATCCAGCATTACTGGTAGGACGGCAGGCATGTCTGCTTCCAGAGGGGCCTGCAGAGGCTTCAACCAAAAGGTTATTCAAATGGAAATTTGCAGATGTGATTCATGAGTCCTCACTGGAGCCACAGCGACAGCAACCTTCAGGAGAGAAAAATTGTGCTTTGATCTTGGTGGTCGTGGTGATGGGATGGGGATAAAAGCAGAAGAGGTGTCTTCGAACACTGCCAGCGCACCTTTGAATGAGCTGAGGGAGTTCGCCTGAACGTTAGGGAACTGAGCCAGACGTTCAGCTACATGAGCAGATGTTTTCTTTGACCTTTCAAGGTCCAGCCCAAATCTAAATGCTAGTTAAATTAATTATGTGATCCAACAGCTACAATAAGTTGATTAGCTTTAGCTAAGATTATGGGGACAGCCTTTTTAGCAAGGCTTGTTGTGACAGGACAAGGAGTGATGGTTTTAAACTAAAAGAAGGAGATTCAGACTAGAGAGAAGGAAGAAATGTTTTATGCTAATGGTGGTGAGACCTTGGCCCAGGTTGCCCAGAGAGGTGGCAGAAGCCCCATCCCTGGCACCATCCCAGGTCAGGTTGTTTGGGGCTCTGAGCACCCTGCTCTGGGTGCAGATGTCCCTGCTCCCTGCAGGGGGGTTGGACTGGGGGAGGTTTGAAGGGTTCCCACCCAAACGATTGCATGATCCTGTGATTCTACAATTTAACTCACATACAGTTGATGATGCTAAGGATAAAAAACCCAATATTGCTTGACCCGCAGTACCAGTGTGTTTGTGTTTTGTTGGCCGTTAGCAGCTTGAGAAAACAAGATCATTTTGACAGGGATGATCCCACAGAAGTTTGTAGTTATCCAAGTTACCTTCCCGCTATTTTAAGAACCCTCAAATTCTTGCTCTGTTAGGACTGCAGTCCAAGTGTAAGAATTGAGAAGGATTTTGACTGAATCTTTTGACATTGAATTTTATCTTACGATTTCCTTCTGTTATCCTTTTTTTTGGGGGGGTATGACAGAGAATTTCCTTGTGCATGTACTGGTGAGCTGTTAAACTTGGGTAACCTGCCACTGATTCCCAAAGAAGAAGTAGGTTGAGGATATCCTTTGAAGGTTATCTGAAGATAAGGTTATCTCAGAAGACTTATCTTAAGTCTTTTGGTATCCTCTTCACCTGAACCCAGCACATGAGTGTCCTCTTTCATATCTCTTAATAAAATCCTCCGATTACTCACCCTACTTGCCTGTAGCCTTACTGCACACCAGCGATCACTGAGGGGACTCAAGAAGTAGGTTGAGGATATCCTTTGAAGGTTATCTGAAGATAAGGTTATCTCAGAAGACTTATCTTAAGTCTTTTGGTATCCTCTTCACCTGAACCCAGCACATGAGTGTCCTCTTTCATATCTCTTAATAAAATCCTCCGATTACTCACCCTACTTGCCTGTAGCCTTACTGCACACCAGCGATCACTGAGGGGACTCACAGCAACTTTGTCATGATCCAGTTAAAAAAGGGGACACTAACGCTAGTGTCTGGGTGAATTGTGTGGTATCTGAAGAGTTTGTGATTATTTGCAAGAGTTTAAGAATTCTTAACAACATTGTAGTGGTTTATCCTACCAACAAGAAGATGACAAGAATTTACATGCTGCAGAGATTCTGCTGTTACTCGGGTTTATGTACTAAAATAGCCAAGAATAAGAAAAGTACAACAAGTTTAGTCTCTTACATAAGATTCACAAGCCGTCCCAGCTAACTTTAACTCAATGGAAAACTTTGTACGGTTGGAAAGTGTGAGCACATCTCCCCAGAGAAAGTCCAGCTCTTTTCAAACAAAACAGATAAAGGACATACTGCCGCTTAGCTCGGGGAGTAATGACAGATGACAATAAAGTGCCTGCAGACATTTATTTGAACTGTTGAATTAAATTTCTTTGGTTGTCCTTACAACAACTTTTTTCCCTTAGATTTCCAGGTGTTCTTGTCACCTGCCTTTTATTAGATGAAGTTACACAAGCCAGTTTTTAGATTTTGTTTCTGGATATTGGTACAGGAAACTAGACCAGGACTGGTCCAGGGTTTGAAAAGGCAGAAAAAAGCATTGCTGAATTTGAGGTGAAACAACACGTACACAACCTTGTTTCAGCTGTGGTTTGGAAATGCTGCATCAGGAGATGTCTGCAAACGACCACAGTGAAATAGCTCAGCTCATCCTCCGAATTTAAACCACTCAACCTTGAAGTGAAAATAGTGACTATTAGAGTTCAATAATTTCCTGATTTGAGAAAATTGGCCTTTGTTCCACAAAGAAATCGGGGTTTCAGACAGCACTGAATATACTGAATATAAAGCCAGCACGCAAGTATCAGGTAAGCTGAGATGAGGTGACAGCCCGAATAAATTGTTTCCTTAACAGCCAAGCCCAGGCAGAGAGCGAAAGAACAGCTCATCTTGGGAAAGCTGTATGACCAATGCAGTCTGGAGGTCCTCCATGCCTAGAGGCTTTCGAGACAAGGCTAGGACAACGTTCACCTGATGTGGCCACAGCTCCACCGTGCAGTATCTGACAGGGCCCAATCGTGATCTGACTGATCACAACTGAACTTCAGGAATTTACTTAATGCTCCCAGTCTAGGCTCAGTCAGGAGCCAAGGTGCCTTCTGCAGACAGCAGCTAAAACTGGGACTTCTCTAAGTACAATTTCTCTTATCTAAGATCAGAATTGTCACCTGGAGGGGGATGGAGAGAGAGCAGAGACTCCTGGTTTTCAGATAGTGAGCGTTTGGTGATATGTTTCCCTTCTGAGTCTCATCCCAGCTGTACAGTAGTTATTGAAGGAATGTGCTGAGAGGAGAATTTTGCCTGGGTTTTGCTCTACCTTCTCATCTCGGGAGCTCAGCAGACACCTTCGCAATGTCCCAGCTGCTTGTGATAGGAGGTTAATCTTTTAATGAGATTTTAGAAGACTTCATTGCTAGTTTTATGTAAGGAGCCCAGAATCCCAGTGTCAGGAGCTAAGTAAATAAGGGGTGTTGGTCTGGGGAATTCCACAGATCTGGAGGAAAAATTACAAGAGAATTTACTCATACGTTGGCTGTCTAATAGTCAGGAGCTTATTATTCTGTACAGTCAGGGAAGAGAAAGAAGCTCCTGTATTTGGCAATTCAGATCTCAAAGGAAGCCCATTTTCTGTTGCTTCAGCACCTCTCACAGTGTATTAAGCCTTGAGCTCCATCTGTAGAGCAGAGACATTGGAAGCAAAATCAATATACATGTTTTTTCCATTATTCCAGTATTATATGGAACAAATGAGTTCCATATAACAATAAAAGTCATGCTTATTAAATACTGTTAATCAGCTGCAAGCCCATAGCAGCTTAATGCTACATGTAGAACGAAGTTTTAGGCTCAGATAGATGATTACCTGACAGTTCGTACTATCTGCTGACTGTAGCTGGTGAGTAACTCGTAAAGATCTCAGGAATGCAAACTGTCCATGCAGTATCCTGGGTTTTCTCTGCCTGCTTTTCACCGACCCTTACCTTTACTAAGTGAAAAAGGGCCTGCTTGGAAAGCACATCCCTTCTGCAGCTTCTGAAAGGTGCTGGCAACGTCCAGTTCTTTTTCACCGAAGACATTTCATGGGTTCATTGGAAGGCCATTTCCATAGCTGTAAGTAGCAGGAAGCTCACGTGAGAGGGACTGTGAGGAAGTTTTGAAGGTTTATTTCCATTTTTCTCAATAAATTGTGCATTGAAATCAGTCATTGTATTAAAACTCGCATCTCTTTGCTGTCGGAGGGAGCTGAGTAAGCACCAAGGCTGGTTTCATTAGGACAGCAGGCAGTGACACTTCTCGACCCAGTAGGATCTCAGCTGGCTAAATAGAAGGAGCTGCTGAATTGTTTTTTAAACTCCACCTTGGTAGTCGCCTACTGCACTTCCTACACTTTCTAGGAATCGCTGCCTGGAAAAGAGAACTTCCCTGGCAGCAAAGCTGGCTTTCCAGGCACCTGCAGACACTGGTAGGGATGTATTAGGACAAGGTACCGCCCTTACAGTGGTCTGCCCTCCGTGTACACGGCCCCTCATGCTGCTCAGTGAGCCCAGCTCCTCCTGTGGAGCGCTGCCACCCACCCTTCTGTCCTGTCATGATTTGACAATATACTTTAATTTTGGCCCGAACTGAAACATGATTATTCCCGATGAATTGTTTGTTGTGATTCCAACCTTCTTTGCTGATTTTCTGCCTATTTTCTGGCCTCTCTTGATCCTTTAATATTATTTCTCCTCCTTTCTCATGTTTGGATTACCTCTCCATGCAGCTCATCTGCGAATTTAATGGGTGATTGCAGTGGTACGGGAAATAATAGATATAATGTGACATAACATATTCTGTCCTGCACACACACAGATTTACCCATTACTGTCCCTCCCCATCCTTCCCTCGCAGCCCTTAATCCATTATTCAGAGCTTGCAACATTGCTCATGAATGTTTCCGTGGCAGATTTGTGAGCTGTTACCTTCAGTGCCCTCAGTCCCTTGCTCTGGGCAGTTCCTCATGCAGCACCCAGGCTCTCCAAGCGCGGCAGGTCTGCCTCCCACCCGGCTGCCTGGGACCCACGCACCCTCGCTCCACAGGGCAAGACACCCAAACCGCAGAACCTGCACTGAGACACTTGGTGTCTCAGGGCCAGGACGGACTTTTGGATTGAGCCCCTACATCTCCTTTTATAACAGGAGATGCAACTGCTGGTAATTTTGGAAGGTTGCTCTTCCAATTACACATATTAAGTTTTCAGCAGCTGGGAGAAGCATCCCCATAATTTCTGAGCACCAGGCTGGGAAGACCAGGGTCATCTTTTCAATACCCTTCTTCAGCAGAAGTCCGGCAAACACCCCCAACAAATTCACTTCTTGGCTTCCCCGTGACTTCTTTTCCTTTTGTCCCCCCACCCCCTGCCCCCTTCTCTTTGCTTTTCAGGAGATTATAACAGAGGGTGACAAAGTGCTAATCTTGCTGAGGATTACACGTGAGGAATCTCTATTGATTTCCGCTTTTTTTCTTTTACAGAAATAATAAAAGTCTGCATTGCAGGGTTTTGGGAGCTGCCCGGGATGATAAAGCACTTTTTTATACCATTAACTTTAAGGGTTTGCTTGCATAAAATATTGATTTATTAGAGAATCTACAAACTTAGCAGAGAACAGGTTACGTTTATGTAACAGAAAATCCTCATTAGTATATATAATACCTGAGACATAATAATGCAGGCAGAGGAATGATATTACCATTTTTATATAGTGCTGGGAGTTTATACCACGCTATACCAACTGTGGAAGAAATCCCTCCGATACCGACTGTACAGTGTGGTGTGTCTGTTCCCTTGGACAAGTATCTGTTAGATCTGCAGCTGCAGGATTTGCCACTCCATAAAGCTTTTATTCCTCCACTTATTTTAATTAAAAGATTCCAAATTGCCTCTGTAGAAGAAAACACCTTGTCATTTGGAAACTGAGAAAGTCCTGAGTGCTTGGAGCTCTTGGGATGCTTAACGTGATCAGGCAGCCATTTCTCCAGCGATTTTGGCAGCTGTTCCATCAGATGTTTCTTTGGGGCAGACTCCAAATTGTACCACTCAAATGAAATATTCGGAGCGCCTGTATCGTCTTTTCCGCTAATAATAGATTATTTCTCTCGGATGACCATGGAGAAATAGGGGTGAAAGCTTGCGCTACTAATCCCGTTTCAGCTGTTATCATTCTCTTTTAACTTCCCATTAATTAGGTTTCTTTCCTATCAGCAAATCCTAAGGCTGAGTCCAGGCAGTGGAAAGTCACACTTGCCGTAGTGAACAGTGTGGGTTTGGAATTCAGCGCGAGTTTTCAAGGGAACTGTCCCAACTATTTCAGCAGGAGAATAGTCAGCAGATTATTGTGAGAGATTTGCTGTTTACTGCTAAAACTGCTCACCACTTTCCAGACTAATAAGTAATTGTGATCACTATCAATACACTTATGAGGCAGTCACAACGTTAACTCCAGGAGAAATTGCCCATCCAAAGAGCTTCTGAAGCTTCAGTTTGTGAAATGTATAAGAAAATTACTGCTATTGGGGCATTATTAGAACTATTTACTACTACAGCTAAATTTAGATTTAAACTGAGCTCATTCACCAAAATTTATCATGTACTTAAATAAATAGATCCCATTTACCTGAAACTCTTGAATTCAAAGTTCAATCAGTACATAAAATCATGGAGATCCTCATGGGGATTCAGCAGAGACATAATTTGTGTCTTAATTTCCACACACAGTTTCGCGTTACGAGTCCCAGAGACCCAGCTATGAACTGCATTTTGATCTTTAGCAGCTGTCCTGACTCCTTTATGCCTCCTACAGCTGCGTGGAATAAATGTCCATAGCGACTTTGTGTTGCCCACACAGAGGTCAAAGAATTTCATTAAGAAATAAGCTAACAAATGAAAGAACTCCCCACATATTGAAAGAAGTACTGGCTCAGGGAGCTTTGGCCACCTACACAGGCCAATGATTTTCCAATAAGTGGGATCCAAGACTTTAGTCACCTCCTGACCTCTGCTATGATCAGGAGATGAACATTTCCAGAAGGTCATTTTGGTTGGAAGAGACCTTTCAGCTCCTCGAGTCCCTCCATTCCCCAGCCCTGCCAGGTCCCCACTGCCCCCTGTCCCTCAGCAGCACCTCCACACGGCTGAGAAACCCCTCCAGGGATGGGACTCCACCACTGCCCTGGGCAGCCTGCGCCAGGCCGGGACAACCCCAGCGGGGAAGAAATTGTTTGTCAGGACCAACCTCAACCTCCCCTGGTGCAACTTGAGGCCAGTTCCTCTCGTCCAGTCACTTGTTCCTGGGGAGAAGAGACTGACCACACCTTGCTCCAGCCTCCTGTCAGGGAGTTGTCAGACCCAGAAGGTCTCCCCTGAGCCTCCTTTGCTCCAGGCTCAACCCACCCAGGTCCCTCAGCTGCTCCTCAGCACACTTGTGCTGCAGACCCTGCACCAGCTTCGTTGTCCTTCTCTGGACACGCTGCAGCCCCTCAATGTCCTTGTGGGAGTGAGGGGACAAAACTGGACCCAGGATTCAAGGTGCAGCCTCAGCAGTGCTCAGCACAGCAGTCAATCCCTGCCCTGCTCCTGCTGGCCACACCAGTGCTGGGACAAGCCAGGATGCCGTTGGCCTCCTTGGCCACCTGGGCAGACTGCTGGCTCCTCTTCAGCTGCTGTCACCAACAGCCCCAGGTCCTTTTCCCTGGGCAGTCTCCAGCCGCTCTCCCCCCAGCCTGGAGCTTGCAGGGGGTTGTTGTGACCCAAAACACACAGAAATATACCCATGGATAAAACTCGTCTCCTCTTCAGCTTCTGTCCCCAACAGCCCCAGGTCCTTTTCCCGGGGCAGTCCCCAGCCGCTCTCCCCCCAGCCTGGAGCTTGCAGGGGGTTGTTGTGACCCAAAACACACAGAAATATACCCATGGATAAAACTCGCATATTAAGGAAGGACCCAAAATTAAGATTATGGTACCTGTTACAGTCTATCTTAGAAAAAGGTGTTTGTTGGAGCAAATCGTTTCACATTCAGGCACAGAGAGCCAATGAAATAGCGTAACTGCACACACAGACATCCCTAATATGGCAGATGATGCAGACACACTGCTCACCTCAGCTATTATTAAAGCTTCAGTTGTACAATTAATTCATATTGAGGTTCCCTGAGCGCTTGCTGCTGTTAGAATCAACAAGTGTTCTAATTAGGATTTGCCAACACGGGTACAAGAATTGCACTTTCTAGTCGTAAAAAAGCTAAAGTTGGGCTTCTGGCTGTATTAGTTTACCTGGGACCTAGTCTGTATTCTGACATTGCACTGGATTTCCAGAACACTTTGAAGATAAAAGTAGTCTGAGGGTAAATCTTAAAAAAGGCTGGCAAGGAGGGGAGAAAAGAAGCACCTTATCACCCCTTTCAGCTCCTATTTTGTCACCCTTCCCACAGATAAATCAAAAAGAGAATCACAATGCCAGCACATGTCCTGGTTGTATTATCCGAAGATGGATTTCTATCAAATACATTAATAAATTTATTTTTTTAAGTCGACCACACAGATGGTTGCATAATGTTATTGACATTTAAAGGGACCCAGAATTTTCTGTTCATTAGCCATGTTAGAGAAGCCGTTCTGCCATTTAACACCCCTTTAACAGACTGATTTGACCCAGGTGTCAGTGCACTCCATGTCATCCAAAGGAACAAATAGTTCTGACGGATTTAATCTCGTTTCAACACGTTTAATTGTATTTTAGCAAAGGGATAACCACCGTCATCCTGCTTCTCTGGAAAGAAGAAAGCTGGCAGCTGTGTCTTCCCTGACAGTCACGATAAATGGTGGTGAAGATGGGCTCCTCAGAGCGCTGTGAGCAACAAGAATGTTTTCTAGGCGGGAGCACGGGGATGGGTGTGGATGGCTAGGCTGACCGCCTGCATGACCGGGCCAGACACTTCACCCAGTGCTCCTTGCAGCTTTCTTGTCTCTGCTAGCTGAGCTAGAACATTTGGTTTAACAAGAGACAGTCAGATCTTTGTGAAAGGCCTGAAGGGAAAAGAAGACTCCACCACGTCCTTTGGGAAGCCGTTCCGTTTACCATTACACATATCTTTTACTTAATATCTTGTGACAAATTCCATCCCTTGCCTGAAGAATATTCAAACATATATTCATTTTCCATGAACCCCATGTGAATTTAGATCACCAAAGTGATGCAGATGGTAACTCAGATTTACTCCCGGAGAAGGCTGGCCCGATATATTATTGATGTGGTAAGACAGGGAAAAGCGCTTTCTCTTTCCAGTCTGGGCTGCGGTTTGTGCCATTGCTGGGTTGTGTGAGCTGGAGTTCTCAGCCAGCGTTTTTAGTGCAGGGTAAGGTTTTTAGGTAAGAAGTATCCCAAAGGAGGACGAAAGGTCAGTCCTTTCTAGCTTTAGAAGGCCAGACTCCGTTTTAGAAAGGCGAAAGTTGAGAAGTGAGGGAGATTATTTTGGAATTGGTTTAGGAACTCCTAGATGGTGGCTGCTGCTATCTGAGCTGGACTTGGCAGAGCAGTGGGGAACATCTGGCCTTGCCGAGGTTTTTACTTTCATTTTGGATTCCTAAAGAAATCTGTTTTCCAGTGATGTTTATTGGTTACCCTGTAAGACAAGGATATTTGGTGCCATCAATAATTTCCTCCTTTTTGGAAGTATTGACTTGACTCCTAAAGTGAAAATTGCATGTGAGACAGTTTCGTCCATAAATGACCAGGGGTTAAATGATGTGTGTTCGTCATCTCTAAATCAAAGCATGTGGTATGACTCACCCTGGCCAGCTTCATTGTTGTTCCTATTATAGGATCTCCTACAAAGGTCACATTTAACTACTAAAAATAAATCTATAGCCCAAAAAACATTTGCTTCTCGGCAAACAGTTTAAGAAAATATAGGCTACTCCTGTATTAAAAGTACAGATCCGGGTCACTGAGCTGACCTACTTAGGGGATATTTTAGGGCTTCCCAAAAGATTTCATGTCCTCCAAATGTCAATCTTGTTTCTGTTCCATGCATCAGCATAAGTCTTCTTACTTCAGAGGAGACTCTTACTTAGATGCAGATTTTATCAAAGTTTAACCGGCTTAACATTTCTTGGGAGAAACACAGAATCTTGAGATGAACTTGTGTTTAGTGTTTAGCAGCAGGAGGAGGACTTGAGTAAAACCTTATTGTGGTCCCAAATGATAGGACTGATTCAGATTTTAGTCCCTTTGACAACGTGATGTGTAATTTTACTGAAACCAGAGAAAATCTGATGCGTGAGCACAGTTTAAATGTTTAAATGCTCCTGTTAGTGCTGTTTTGAGAGCAGGCTCTTGCTGAACTCAGACAAGGGGTAGGGCCTGAGGAGCAACCTTATTTTCATCCTCACGTTCCAGCTCACAGACTGATGAGGTGTGTTCTCCATAGCAAGAGTGCCCTTAACCTTTCTCTTGTCGTATGATACTGAATGGAGTCAAGTGGGGAACCTGCATCCCAGCATTCAGGCTGTAAAGTCAAACCAGCATGAATACTGGTCTTCGTTTGGGCTGGGGTGGCTGGATGATCTGTGTTGGGTCATGCCCTACGCCAGATGGGTGTAACTTTCTCTCAGAAAATTGCTTTCACTGACCAGGGCCTTGGCCATGTGGAGCTGCAGTCATTCAGGCAGAAAAGTCTTAACAACTTCCAGCTGACCATTTCTTCAGGGGCTGGTGCAGGATGACTTCTCCAAACATACTTACGGGGCTGGGCTCTGCACGGCATAATGCAGGAACAGGACAAGGGTGTCACAGCTAAAAAATCAGAGGGAGAAGTGGAGGAAATCACAAGAGAAATGGATTGGGAAGAGGTGTCATCAGCAAAGCATGAAATAACACAAAAGGATCAAGGTTTTGATCTCCCTCTTCAGCATTTCTCATTGACTACCCTGGGAAAGTCCCTGCCCTGTGCATTGGGTTCTCTGCATCTTGGCTTGATGTGCTGAACTTTCTCCTCTGTGCAGAATGTCTGGCATTTCACTGTGGGCAGACATGGTAGCAGGTGCCAGGCTGAGGTACACCTGTGAACCTAGTTCTCCTGCAAAGGAAGGAAACTGCTTCCAGCTGAGCAGTCCTTGGCAAAATAACCTAAAAGTCCTTAATAAAAATAGTCCAGGTAACCCTGAGCAAGGTGCTTTTAAAGACCTTATCGAATCCCCCCCAAATCTGACATTGCATACCCTCTCGCCAGGCTTTGCCACCTTAGTGAGAAGGACAGAACTATCCTTCCTCTCAAGAGAGATGTGAGGAAACATCAGTGAGAGTATACAAGCTCATGACAGGGCGCAGCTGGAGCAGAGAATCCGTTTGGATTATTCTGACAGTGTCCTGCATTGGGAACAGGAACCGCAGAGCAGATGAGCTGGAGACCATCCCGCAGGGCTCTGCCCATCCCTTCTCTCCCTGCACAGTGGTTGCACAGTCTCTGCCTTCTGCTGATTGTACCCAGAGGCCACAGCCTGCCTCCTGTTTACCTCTCAGGCAGAGAGCTGGGGATTTCTAAGACTACAATGTCCTCATTGACAACACCTCACTCTTTTATTGTGTTCTGTGCCCCGTGAAGAATAAGGACCATCACACTGAAAACTCAAACAAATTTCTGACCATAGGCTTCTGAGTGCCAGCTACTGCACTGCTAATTCTAAAATACGTCTTTTGAAAGAAATCAAGATTTTGAGGACAATATACGTGAATGAGTAACGTTGGGCGGCAGTTTGAAGAGTGAGAGACTCGTCCCTAATGGGTAGACTGCTTACTGGAGCCTGCTGTAGAGGTATTTCCTGGTGAGAGTGAGGGAAAGCACAGCCATGATGTCACAAGGGAGTCTAATTAACTGGTGACATTACTAGAGCAGGACCATTAAACCTGGACTTCTGCATTTTGATTTAATCACATCTTCAGATAGAATAATACTTTAATAAGCCTTAAGCAGAGGGGTTTTTTTAATACACCAGGAACTGAAATCAAGGCAAAAATGGTTGGAATTTATTTAGCAGTTATCAAGAATTAAAGAAAATCCTTTATTGTTAACCAAAGTGGATTAATATATTTCTTAGTATTGAGGAGCTGTAATATATTTTACCCAGTTTATTAACTAAGCTCAGACAAGGATCAGTGCCTTCGCGTGGCTGTCGCTGTTTGCTGTTGGAGGGCTGTTGATCAGCTTGCGTCCAAGCAGCCCTCTTGATGGATGAGGTGCCTTCCAGTGCGTTCAATTTGTGTAACAGCGTGGTGCACCAAGATGCCGTTATCACGGAGCAAGAGAAATCTATTAATAGAGAGGTCTGGCTGGTCATTAACAGCTCGTCATGTACTCACGGTAAACACCCATGACGCCTGTCCTGACTGTGGTTTGCCATGCTTTGGGTCTCCAGGGTATACTTCCTGTAGATCAGGTGTCTACGTGGCCTGCTACAAGAGCAGAAGCCGCTTTGCAGCCACCTGTCAGTCCCAAACACATTGTCTCAGCAGTTCAGCGATGATGAGCTCCCTGCAGCCTCCTCTGTGGGCTCCGGTGGGTTTGGTGATGTGTCTGTTCAGGATGTGAAAGCATGTCCTAGATTCTGTCAAGGCCATGTCTAGTGTAGGCAATGCTGCCACCGTAATCCACTCATAATCCCTTGTTCTTCTCCAGTTCTACCTAAACACTTTCCTTAATACAATTCATGCTCTCACGTTTTGTTGTGATTGGTCCAAACTATTCCACTGTTTCCATGACGTGTGCCCTTACACCTCTCCGAATGGCAGTGTTTTATTTTAACCCTCCTTGCTCTCAATTCACCACCAGTTCTGCCTCCTGACCTTGCCAAGGAGTCTCATTAAACCAAAGTGACTTCTCTGGCCATCCCCACAGCACCATCCTCCCAGGCACCACCACTCGGGCTGCTCTTCCCTGAACTCCTGCCAGCCTGTTCATGTCCACGATCTTGGCATGGAGACTCCAATGTCATTCAAATGTCCTGAAGTTCAACAAGGCCAAGTGCAAGGTCCCGCATGTGGGTCAGGGCAATCCCTAGCACCAGCACAGGCTGGGGGATGAGGGGATTGACAGCAGCCCTGCAGAGAAGGACAGCGAGATAGTGGAGGATGGAAAATTTGACTTAGGTTGATAACAGGGGCTTGCAGCCCAGAAAGCCAACTGTATCCTGGGCTGCATCCAAAGAAACGTGGCCAGTAGTCGAGGGAGGTGACTCCCCTCCTCCGCTCTCA
>NW_010428655.1:23530-24338 GCF_000710305.1 Buceros rhinoceros silvestris | reverse complement strand
TGGAGGATGGAAAATTGGACTTAGGTTGATAACAGGGGCTTGCAGCCCAGAAAGCCAACTGTATCCTGGGCTGCATCCAAAGAAACGTGGCCAGTAGTCGAGGGAGGTGACTCCCCTCCTCCGCTCTCATGAGACCCCGCCTGCAGTGTTGTGTTTAGCCTGGAGAAGAGAAGGTTCTGGGGAGAATTTATTCTGGCCTTTCAACATAAAAAGAGGGCTTAAAAGAAAGACAAAGAGAGGCTTTTTACCAAGGCCTGTGATGACAGGACAATGGTTTTATATTGAAAGAGGGTAGGTTTAGATCAGGTATAAGGAAGAAATTTTTTATGAGGGTGGTGAGACACTGGCACAGGTTGCCCAGAGAAGTTGTGGATGCCCCATTACTGGAAGTGTTGAAGGCCAGGATGGAAAGGGCTTTGAGCAACTCCATCTAATGAAAGATGTCCCTGCACTTGGCAGGAGGGTTGGACTAGATGATCTTTGAATGATTTCTTCCAACCAAAAGAATTCTGTGATTCTATGAACTATAACTGGTCTGGATTTCCAAGGGCACTTACAGATCTGAAGTGCAGGGAGATGCCAAATGTTATTTTCAACATCATCTAAGGAAAATATTGTCTAACGCTGGTGAAAATCAATTTCTTGGGTAGATTCTGTTTCATGTTACTGAGTCATCGGATGATGAGAGAAAAACATCTCATGGATCGAGAGACTGGAATTGAGGTTTCTGTTGCCCGGGAGTGGGACGTTCCTACTAGGGTCCAAAATGTTTCTTACCTTCTTCCACTCTTCCAGCCCAATTTGACTG
>NW_010428655.1:20283-23393 GCF_000710305.1 Buceros rhinoceros silvestris | reverse complement strand
AGGAGGTTTGCAGGAGGTCAGCAAGAGACTGCACCTACTTACCAGTGTCTGTAATCTGATGATTTTGGTGGGTTTGGAATACCAAGTGAGAAAAGAGCACTAGCTCTTTGTTCAGAAATTCTTGCTGCATGCAGTTCCTTACAGACTGGGTTTGGTCCAGCTCTGGTTTATGCAATTTTGGGCACAAAATGGGCATAGGCAGAGGAGGAGGTCAGCTCTCCAAGGAACCTGAAAGTTACAAACATTGAGCTGTAGATGCATTGAGAGCCCTGGCGGAATCCTGAACGGTGGCTTTCAGGAGGGCAGATCTGAGCATAGACCTGTTGTTCTAATTCAGGGCCTAAACGTTTGTGCAATCAGGATGGTAGGACCTGGATGGTAGTGCAGTGTCTGGCTGTCAGAGCAGCGTGTCCTCTGCCACACCAAGCACTACTCACTCATTTCTGAGCTTACACAAATTTGGATGTATCTATATTTAAGCCTAACCACACGTCCTGTTTTCTTACTTGGAATAATTGTGATATAAACTCCCCATGAACAAAGGTGATCTTTGTGTTTGCCATATGCTCTTGGACCTTGCTCAAGGACTAATAAAAACACTTGCAGGTTGGTTTCCTGTTCAGATTGGTGGAGGATGGACCTGAGATGTGGAGTACAGTGCCTCTTCTTCTCATCAGTTCCTCCAGCTTCCATTGCCTAGGCTGTCACATTAATTTGTGTTTTCCTCACTCTTTCTACTGTAACCTCATGTCAAAATAAATACAGTATTTCAGCCTTTTTATGAGATTCATAGCCATGTAAAGAGCACCAATAACAGATGATGATTCTATATGTACTGCCGAAAATTGTATTGGCCTCTTCTGATTCTCTTTCACATTCCAAACTTTATTGAAAACTTAATCAAATGCTTTGGAAAATACTAAAGCAGTGTAAATAGAGATTGATGGAAAACTATCTTGGAGTAAATAGAGCTGCTGGAAAAAATTCTGAGTTTCAGATTGTGGGAGAATTACAATCTTACAAGCAGATTTCAACAAAACGGGCTGCCATGAGCAAGTAAATATATGTGTGGTTATTTGTGTGGACCATGAGTGGAAACAATCACTGAAAAGCGGGTGTGAAAATATGGCAATGCTCTGTTTTATCAGTGTTAAACAGCAGGAGCAGGGGTGCAGCAGCCAGCCTGGATTTGGGTTCTGACACGGTGTCCCTAACTAGTGGCCTTTTGCTCCCAGTTGTTTCCCTCATACTTGAAAGCTGCTCTCCCTGGGTGAAGGGCTAATGTAGATGGCTCAAGGATCGCACCAGACTCCTGGGAGAAACGCCCTGGAAGCACAGGCAAGAACGTTAAGCAACACTCCCTGTGTCATGCGTGCTGCCTGGGCCATCCAGTGCTGCTCTTTCATCTGGTTCTATTGGTGGTTAGTTGTCATCCCAAGAACAATGAGAAGCCTCAGCAGCACTGAGGGGAGAGGAATTGTGGAGATCTGGCACAAAACTGGATCCCTCCTAAGACCTATCAGGTATTTGGGCAGCGCAGCCTGCAAAATGACAAAAGGAATTCATTCCTTCCTGGCATCAATTAGCATCCTGTCTGTCATCAATTAGCCAGGTAGATAACGGTAGAGCAAATAACTGCTTCACCTACGGTGTGAGCTGCTGCGTCCCTCCCCGCAACCATTGACAACGGGCACAAAACACAGCATTGATTGTATCGATCGTCCCAGCATGTTTCCCCTCTCTCGTACTGCTTCTCGTTCACCTGCTTTAACAAACCATCACACACCAACAGAAGTCGTGGTGTCACATCTGATACAATGATCAGATACAATGATCCTGACAGCCAGGCAGGACAAAGGGTTTTACGGAGGATTTACCACAGAGCACTAATTAACAGCTTAGTTATCTGGCTGAAATCAGGTGACAACCCCAGGCAGCATCTCAGGACACTGCTTCCTTTCAGCCACTCTCTGAACAAGGGTTACCAGACAGTCTGACACAAGAAATAACAATTTCAAACGTCATTGATAGAGAGGAGAAAACCTCGGGAGGTCCAGTTATTCCTTTCACTCCAGGAGAGCACATTTCCAGCACTGAGGGGAAAAAATGGGAGGAAAAATCCACTGGATAGGGACACCATGTCAAAACTCTAAGCCAGGCTGGCTGTGGACCCCCTGCTCCTGCCCTTTACTCCTGATAGAAATTCCAGGAGAGCACATTTCCAGCACTGAGGGGAAAAAATGGGAGGAAAAATCCACTGGATAGGGACACCATGTCAAAACTCTAAGCCAGGCTGGCTGTGGACCCCCTGCTCCCGCCCTTTACTCCTGATAGAAATAGTGTGGCCAGCAGGACCAGGGCAGGGATCACGCCCCTGTACTGGGCACTCGTCACAACTCAAATCCTGGGTTCAGTTTTGTCCCCTCACTCCCAGAAGGACATTGAGGGGCTGCAGCGTGTCCAGAGAAGGGCAATGGAGCTGGTGCAGGGTCTGGAGCACAAGTGTGTTGAGAGGCAGCTGAGGGACCTGGGTGGGTTGAGCCTGGAGCAGAGGAGGCTCAGGGGAGACCTTCTTACTCTCAGCAACTCCCTGACCAGGCGCGAGGTGGGGATTGGTCTCTTCTCCCCAGGAACAAGAGACAGGATGAGAAGAACCAGCCTCAAGTTGCACCAGGGGAGGTTGAGGTTGGCCCTGAGGAACAATTTCTTTACAGAGAGGGTTGTAAAGCATTGGCTTCCCAGGGCAGACACGTCAATGTGGCAGTGAGGAACACGGCAGTACAGGGTGTACAGCTGGACTCAATGATCTGAAAGGTCTCTTCCAACCAAGAAAGATTTTAAAGAAAAATCAAAAAAGATCTATGAATCTGTGAGAAAGAGCCTAGAGGCCCAGTTCCAGAGCCATCAATCTAGGCTGCAGTTACACCCGTTGCCAAGGATAATGGGAAGTCACAGGTTCCCACTGGAGTGCTGTATTATACATAATTGTTTTATTTTGACCGGAAGTCAGAAGATTGTAATTGGGTTGAGCTGCATCTAAACCCCCAACTCAGCCTGTTGAGTCATCAAAGCTCAAAAGAAGGTAGTGAAGGGAAGTCTGAAGACAAATG
>NW_010428655.1:9151-20158 GCF_000710305.1 Buceros rhinoceros silvestris | reverse complement strand
AGGAATAGCCAAGAATTGGTGAGTTCCCAGTGTGTACCTCTGACCTCTAGTCCATGGTGTCCACCTGACGGCAGGTACTCCTACACACCAAAAAGAAACTAAAAGGTTAAGATAGCATTTGTTTCTGTGGGTCATCACAGGAGGTCAAGGAAAACATGAG
The DNA here is from genome assembly GCF_000710305.1 of Buceros rhinoceros silvestris. NCBI lineage: Eukaryota > Metazoa > Chordata > Aves > Bucerotiformes > Bucerotidae > Buceros > Buceros rhinoceros. The sequence continues at coordinate 19,998 of NW_010428655.1, read as the reverse complement.
CCAGCCCAGCTAGCTAATCTGAATTAGACCCAGGTATCTCAGGCCCTATTGTCCCAGTAAAACAAAGCCTTGCAGAAGAAATCAAATAATTAGCTCATCCAGCAGCATTTCGTTTGGTGCTTCTGAGCTGAGCACACTTTGCAGAATCCCGATGTTTCCAGGAGCCCTGGCTCTCCAGTTCAGGGATGGTCTGCAGCTTCAGGACTTAAAAGAAAAAGAAAGAAGAGAGTATTTGGTAGGTAGAACTCAGATAACACTTCTCTCAGTGGCCATCTCAGATGCTGTAAGCCTGGATGGACCCACAAGGAAACCAGCTGGAAGACTTTATTGCAGGGTATGTGTCTCCAGAGCCCTCCAGGAGCAACTCTTTCAGGGCTGTATCTCAGAGTCTCTGTCTCCAGGATAATCAGCAATACAGGGGCTGCAAGAGTGTCTACAAGAATGTATGTGAAATTCCAGGAGCATGAATTTAACTGGAGATGCTGAACAGGGAATCCAAGGGAGGAATAAACATTGCTGTCTGCTTCACGGCAGCTTCTATCAGTTACATTGAGCAGCTACTGATACTGGTTTGTTTACACTGCACATTACTGCTGCCAAAGTGAAATTCTCCCTGAATTTCTGGTTTGCAAAATGTCAGTTCAGTCAGAAACTGAATTTTAAAAAACAACAGCTCCTGTGAAGTGTAAATCATGTGTTTGTGGATGCTCTTCCTGAAGTTTTGTAGACCAGATCTCTGCACATTTTGTTGTGATCAAGAATTTCCAGACATCAGCTTTGTGTTTTGCTTTCAGTCTAGTCTGTGCATCTGCCCGTCTCTGTCAAACCCAAACGCCATCCCTTCACTGAGGGCTGAGGCTTCTGTCTTCCATTGAAGGAAACCACACTCGCTTTGAATTTCTCCATGTAGGAGTGGACTGACAAGCCTTTCTGAAAGTCTGTATTAAACTCGCTTCCAAGTGCTTCCACTGAAAGGCATGAGATGTCACAGCATGCCTGGGATGAGTGTCCGTGGTGGGAGGGAGCTGATGCCCACCCCAGAGGGAAGAGCGCTTGGTGCCTCCCAGCCTTGCACTGGGCATCCCAGCATCTCCTTCTGGAGACTCAGTTGTCATCAGGCTCCTTGTCTCCCCAGGGAAGCCGTTTCTCCTCAGCTACAGCAAGGTCCCTGCTCACTGCCTCCTCTTACTCAGAGTATATCTTGTGCACAGCGGGGAATAACTTTGAAGTAATCCTTTTTTTAAGGCTCCGGTTAGTTTTCCAGACAGCCCTTCCACTGTCTCCCACAGAGCAAATTGAACAGTTCAGCATGGAGGTGCCTGCGCCAGGGGCTCTCCAACCAGAGACAAATTGTACCTTCAAGCTCACAGAAAACAGGCTAAAGCTTATCCTGAATCTAAAGGTGGATGTTTCCAGGCTGTTGAGCAACCAGCTGTGTTCTAGTCCCAGTTATATGGGGGGTGAAATGTGGTGTGACCCTCTTGTAGCACCAGAGCATCCGGGGCTTGCAGAATCTGCACTAGGGATCCCCTGAATGATTGCCTTTGTTCTGAACTAGTTTTATGGAGAAGGAGATCGTGACTGCTAGAGAATGAACTCGGTCCCTTGCCTCTGTTTTGTATTGGGGCAGTAACAACAGCAAGAGAGGAGAAAGACCCAAGCTGCAGGAGGAAGCACCTCAATGCTGCTACTCTGGGACATGGAGCAGAAGGTGGAAACCTTCCTCTGCCCCTGGGAGAAATGGCAGAGGGAGGCAGCGAGCTTCTTCCCCCACTAAACAGTGACTCCAGCCTGCAATGACAAAACCGGTATGGCCGCACCAAGGTGATCACCACATGGCAGAGCCATGTCATGTGAAATAACCCCCACACCTGTCCCAGAGCTGGCTTTGTTTCAGGCAGGTGGAGCAAAACTACTCCATAATGTTCTACTGCATGTAGAACAATTTGACATCTCCAACTGCACGAGTGTGATCCACCCACTGGGCTTGTCTTGGGGAGCAAGTTGAGGGTCAAAGACTTGTTGCTTGAGGCTTGCTGGGTCATGGTGAGTGGGGCATCATCGCTGGTTTGCTCGTACTCCTGTAGCACAGGACCAGGCAGATGTTAGTCTCTACGCTCCAAGTGGAAAATGCCACCATGTTACGCTGAGGTGGGAACAGGGTTTAGGCAGCGTTACCTTCTGAATCCTCTGTAAGAAACACGTGATGTGGTGTTGAAAAAAAAGGTTAAAGCAGAGGCCCTGGAAAACAAGTTTATCTTACAATGCTGGAGCTCACTCACTGCTCTTAAAATAGAGGAATTGGGGGGAAAATTAATCCTGGCTCAGAAAGGCTCTGTGCCTGGCATTGCAGGGGCTCAGCCTAGCCCTCCTCACCTCAGGAAGGTCTGAGTATCTTCAGTGGGTATTTAAGAGAAGACATAGTACCTCTTCTTCCTCACTTCATGCTTCCCCATCACTCCATGAAGGATGTGATGATGCAGCAGTACTGAGTGACCTGGATTGTCCTGTCAGTACTTACGTGCCAGCTGATGCGGTCCTGTGACCTGCAGCTGGTGATAAGCAGTTTTCCAGATGTTCCTTACAGCCTGGCAAGAAACATGCCAATATATTGAAATTTCCTAATTCATTCTGGCCTCCAACAGCGCAGGAATTTACCTGTATAGGGGGGGTTAATTGCTTTCAGCCAGAGTCCGTCCAGCTGTGCTTGTTCCAAACACAAGCGGGCAAAATCTTGTGTGAGTTTATCTGTCCTATGAAGAAGATTAAGTTCCTGGTTACAAAATTGGAAGCACAGTTATGAAAGAGGAAAGTAATAAGAAAAACTGCAATCTTAGAGCCCTCTCACTAGTTCCTCAAATGGCTTTCCCTGCTGTCCCTGGGTTTCTGCAAATCAGCTCGGAGGTGTAGAAGGTGAGGCCAGCTCTGAGAGCTGGTCTCTTCCCTGCCCCATTATTCATCATTTCCTTGTTGCTGATGAATGTAAATGAAGTTTCAAAGCATGTCAGAAGAGCTGCTTCTCTCCTCCTTGTCTCTCTTCTCTTTGAGGGAATCTGGCTGGGCTTCAGCTTGTTGAGAATTCTTTGTGTCTCAGGCTGCGGATGAAGCATCCTTAAGCTTCTCAGAGATGACTGTCCTTTGATGTGTAAAAGGCTTGGAGGAATGTTGACTCCTCATTTCTGCTCACCTCTTTTCCCTCAGGAAAGCAACTGACTTGCAGCTCTATCTGCTTACCTCGTGAAATCCTCTGGATTCACAACCCTCTGCCAGTTTCATATCACAAATATGCCAATGGGCTGGGTTTGCCCTGAGATGACACATGGCACATTTACTGAAGCAGATGTCAGATCCGAGGAGGGCTTGAGCTGCCCACCCTGTACCTGTGCTGTCAGCTGTGCGGCACGACCGCGAGAGGCCTGAAGAGCCAGCCTTGTTTAGGTGATGTGCAACTCTTCGGGATGCCTCTGAGGTTCCTTAGCGCTTTTATTTCCTACTCATTGGAAATTTATTTCCTATTCATTGGAAAATTAATTGCGAAGGTTGGTTTTGTAGGAGCCTGATGCGTGAGCGCTCTCTGCAGGGTATTTCCCCGGGCACTGGAAGCGGGAGGCAGTGCTGAGCCTCTGCACCAAACCTCGCTGACATCCTTCACTGGCATTTCCAAAGAGACCTTCATACACATGATACATGATTCAAACGTTGTTCTGAATCCAGAGGATTTCCCAAGCTCTGCAGAACAATCGCATAATGATGAAAGAGCTTTTAAACCCCTCAAAGGTTTTTTTTTCTCTCTCTCTCTTTCTGTGGCCATAAAATGAAATGTTTTATTCACATCCATCCTCCCATGGGTACAGTATCCGTGAGAAGAGATGCTGCAAATGAAACTCGAACAGCAGCGCCAGATTACAGCATTTTGTCGTTAAACTGCTTAGAATTGTTTTCAGTCTTTTGCTTTAACTTGGATAAATTAGTTCATCTTTAGTTTCCACAGAGAGGTTTCCAGTTTCTTTCCCCATGTTTGATACCAAAGTGCTTCAAAGCAGCTTTCCTAGTGAGATACCGTATCAGGGAGGAGACACGCTGCTACCCCAACATGGCTGCCTCTCAGTTCTTAGCCAAAGTAAGTCAGAAGGAACCATTCCAGAGAGAAATATCATTGTGTTTGTGATTAGGTATGCATATGTCATGTAATATCAACGTCAAAAAGGACTAATAGGTAAAAAATGTATTTTACTCCAACAGAAATTATAATTCTGTTGTGGTATTTATGAACTAAAATAATTCTGAGCACTCCCTTGCATTAAAACGTTCCTTTTGCTCAGCAACAGGCGTGAGGCAGTGCTGGCTAACGGCGTGCTGCTCTCCAGCACCACGGCAGGTATCCTGCTGCCTCTCACGGCAGGAAGACTGGTCCAACCTTCTGCTTTCTTGCGAGTGACTGTGAAAACCTTATCAGGGGCTGTGACAGTTCAAAGATCCTCTTCCCCTTCATTATGTCACTTGTGTCTATAGCAACTGACAGCAAAGGTCGGTCAGAGGGGAGCCCTTGGTCATTGCTTGGTTGACCTTTTCAAGTGGCTGTGCTGGAGGCTCGTAGTCACGTGTTCTCATTGCTGGGCGCTCCTCTGCTGTGCTGATGCTCAGCCTGTCACCCATAATCTATTGCTGCCCCCAGGAGATGCTCTCCTCCGCTGTTTCACCTCTTGGGTCTTTATTCAACACAACGCATCATGCAGAGAGGCAGACCATCAGGACCAATTGCAGGCTTTTTCTGGAAGTGTCTCCCTTTAGGAGCCTGTGGGGTGTAAGGTGCATAGGCTCCCTCTTTAGTCAGCAAAGAGAAATTGTCACTTTCAGGAGGATTTGTTCAGAATTCGTTCTGAAAATGGCTGTCAATCTTAGCCCAAGCAAAAATTGGGCGCACAAAGGGCCACTTACAATTTCGTCTGTCAGGGTTACCGCTGCTGGGCACCTCAACCAGAAACCTCTTGTCCCACAGCCGTATGTCTAAGCACAGCTCACGGCTCCTGTGGAGAGATCCAGGCACCAGCTCAGGCCTCAGGGCTGGATCCTCTCTCTTGGCGCGTGTTTTAGGCAGCCCTCAGCATCTGTCCCTGTGCCCCAGTCTCTGAGTGTGAGGGTGGAAGTGGCACTGCAGGGGAATGAGGTTTGATATAAACCCATCAGAGGCTCTGCATGCTCATTCCACCCATGTGGGCACAATGGGCTGTGATGTCACTGGTTAGGACACAAGGTGGCCATGTCATAGCCGAGCATCCTGGAGCAGTAGAGCTGAAGGAATGTAGAGGTCTGTGGGGAAGGGCTGGTTGCTCAGCACCTTGCCTATTTCACCAAACCACAGCAACAGGTGAAGCAGATGGGGAGGAAAAGAAGGTGTTTTAATTCATGATTTACAGGGAGGAGTAGCTTGCTTGTTTTCCAAATGATCAAAATACCATTTCCTGAGAAATCCTCACGATGCTCACTTGAGGAGTTAAGACTGTCCAAAAGCCTAAGAGTATTCTTTGGCTGAAATGGGAAATAAGTTCTTTCTGATCATGGAGTAAAGGGGATCTGTGCCAGCCCGTTATCGAGCGGTTTGGGAGCACCCTGAGAGCTGGAGCAGCTGGTCTGTGTAGCTGGTACAGGGCAGTTGGTGCTGGTCTGACGCTTGGTAACAGCACAGAATCTGTGATGAAGGTGACCTTCACACTCAGCCTGTTCAGCGTAGCTGGTCTTAGGGGAGGTCATCACTCTGTGGGGGAGAACTGCTGTTTTTAGGACAAGCAGCTTCCACGTGTATCCTACCTTTGAAGTTAACTCTTTCTTGTTCAGATTTACGGACTCACCAGTGCAATCTCTTTCCCCCATTGGTGTGACAGCGGCACATGCCTTTTTCCCCTCCTGTGTCACTTGAGTAAAGAAGAATGCCCCTGCTTTGGTGCTCTGAAAGTAATCATTCCAGCACATAGCTGGGAGGTCCTGTGGACAACCCAGGATTGGATGCTGCTGGTCTGACAGTATCCTCAGCCCAGGAGAGGTGCCCTGCTACCACTGCGGAATGGATCCTCTTAGAACGAGCAGGCAGCTTGAGCTGAAACAGAGGGAAAGCGATGGGAAAGGGTATAAACATCCAGGGCAGATTTCTGCTTTGATCCATACAGGAGCCTAAACTGTTAAAACCTCTCCTGGAGGAAGATGCTGAGCACTCCCCTGTGGAATTGGTGGCTTTGGGACAAAACAGGTCTGCTAATCCATTACCTGTGGAGTGCTGTGGGTCAGCAGAGGTAGAAACCAGGCAATATTCAAGATTGGCATTGTGTGAACAGTGGTCTTCTATTATACAGCCTTAATCTCCAATGAGGAAGGAATAACTAAACATAGTGGTGAATTTAAACCTGGACGTCCATCAGAAAAACGGTTTATAGGTCTGTTGTATGGTCAGATACGCCACAGGCTGTGAGGCATCACGATGCTGCATTAACTGATACCAACAACTCCATGAGCTGGGTCGATATGGTCCAGGGGAGGAGCCAAGTGGTATGTTGTTTGTAGACATAAATAATAAAAGTCCCTTGAAGATTTACAATAAAATTTATAATGAGCAGAAACATTTACCTGGTGGTACAATTTTCAATCAGGAGCCAAACTTGTGTGCTGGAGCCTGGTGTCCCGTTCTGCTTTTAGCATGTATTTATTAATGTTAATTAGCACAAGTTGTTCAAATGTATTTGCTAGAAGGGAACATCAGCACATCTTATATTGATGCATTTCCCAGGGAGGACTCAATGCAAGACCTGAGAATAGTCCTGCTGGTTCGGTAATTAGATCTTTATTATTCTAATAATTATCAAGGATGTGAATAATACTTTACACTTAGAAAGAAAGCTAAGTCTGAAAGGATCCCCGTCGGCCTTCCAATCCTCACCATTTCTAGAGTCCATCCTGAAGAGACCAATGACTCAGCCCATGTGAGCTGTGTACCACGTGTAGTGAACGGAGATAACGGACCTCAGGACCCTTTGCAGCTCACCAGTGCCCCTCCAAAGGTCTCTCTAGGAAAACAACCTTTCATTGCCATTCTAGCAGTTTTTTAAGAATGCAGAGGTCACTGTGAGTCATCACAAAATTATCTTTATATATCTATTTCACAAAGAATTCTCCATCCTTGGAGGCTTTCAAGATCTGAAACAAAGCCATGACCCACCTGTTCTCCACCACAGCTGTTTCTCTCAGCCACAATTGTCAGCAATTACGAGACTACTCAGTCCAGTTTGAACCACGTTTTGAGGACTTTCCCTCCACTGCCCTCAGCCTCTCACAAGGAAGCCTTTCCTAATGGGATCAGCAATAACAGAGTGAGCACCAAGGGCCATGTTGGAAGTGGCACCACTAGCTTTCCCAGGCAGCTCCAGAGGATGTCTTGGGTAAAACACACTTGTCTCGGTGCGTATTCTCCATTTTGTCAGGCCCTGTTTTAAATAGTTGGATTTCCACCACCCTCCAGAAACACAGTATTAAGCAGTGTTAGAGCTTTTCTTAGAAAACATTCCTGTCGTGCAGTCCCCATTTTCCACTATCAGTCTCACCTTTTAACTTCAGGCTGTCTGTCATCAGACTACACTAAACAGCTTTGCTCCTTGCCTGGCTATTTAATCACTGTTTGGCCAAGCCATGCATAATTTAGTTCCTTTAATCTTTCCTATTTAGCTTGTCCTTCAATCATTTCGTGGCTGTTCCGAGCGCCCGCAGCTTTCTCCATGACCTTATGGTACTGACATATCCAGATGTCCCGCTGTGCTCCCCTGGATATGCAGGACTCCTGCTGCCTCTGTTGCCTACAGATCTACAGGGTCATCCTTTTGTGAGGCCCATATGCAGATTTGTGTTGAATTTGTTGCCCCCTTCTACTCAAAGATTTGCTTACCCATAGCCACTGCACGTCTTTCCCTTCAGAACAAGTATGTGCAATCTGTGCTATTTCCTTTGAGGTTCCCAAAATATTTTCCCAAACTTACTCTCCCATGCTCTCCTGCTCTCTCTCTAGCTGCCCTTGACTTTCCCTCTTCCCTCTGCTTTCCCTCTTCTTCATCCTCAGGCCTGAGCCATAACCACTCAGTAAGTCAGAGACAGACATTTTATAAAAATCTCAGCCTTTTTTAATGAGCCTTTTGGACAATGCTGAGGTCAGTATGGACCCACCTTTTCTGGACATTCTTATATCAGCTGCTAAATGGGAAGTGGAGCAACTTACAGAATAAGTTAAGAGTTGTGATGTAATCAATGTCAGTTGAATTTCACTGGCTGAGTTGGAGGAGAAAGGATGCAAAAGGTAGGAAATTCCCACTGAGCCTTTTAGAGCGTTTCATATCCTTAAACACAGACCTTGACAGGTCTTTGAAGCCTTCCACACTGAGAAAAGGGCCTTTGGAGGGCCCCTGCACTGTGAGAAGATACATGAGAAGCTCCTCTGCCTCATTAGGCTTCCAGCTGGGAGAAGACCTCTGGAAAAGAGGACATAAAGACTTCCTTCGCACATTCATAACAAACTCCGCAAGGTACTGCCCCTGCAACCAGACTGTCCACTCTGAGAGCACCGGAAAGGGCTGAGCACTGCTTGGGAAGTGCCAGGGTACATAACATCATGCCATGCAGAGAGGCAATAGCATAGGGCCGTATCTTACACTGCTTCGTGGTGTCAGGATGGTAAGAGTGCAAATTTGCACAATGCATGAAGAAAGGGAAAGGCGAGTCAAGAGGAATAAACTCTCCAAGGCAGGGTGTAATGTTGTGTCCCCAGCCAGAGAAAAGAGCTTCTCATGCTTCTACCTTCTCATGCTTCACTGCAATTTGCTGCTCTTCCCCCCAAGGTGTAAACCCTGACCAGGCTCCTGAATCCCCGTCAGTGGGGTGGCTCCCATCCCTGCCTCTCTCGCTTGGTGGAAGCGTTCATGCTTTTCCCCCACAAGTATCAGCCACTGCGACGCCTGGTAAGCGTGTCAGCCAGCCCATTCAGCAAGGCCCCAGCTCCACCCCATGCTGAAAGGACTGAAACAGCTCCACAGTAAATACAAACATCTAATGGAACGTAATTACCATCTGCTGCTTTCCAAGGCAACACATCCGAATTACCAATTGGGAAATAATTACAGCCCACAAGTCTCCATCACAAGGGCCTCAGCTTCCCTCTTGAATCTGCATAACTTCCCGATTCTTCCTAAACTGAGCCCTGCTGCAGGTGCTGACGCCGTCTCTCACCTTTCTTTGGTTGCTGAAATACACTGAACATCAAGAAAGTATTTGTTGAAGGCGTAAATAGTGAGATCCTTTCTCCCAGGGCTTGTCTTGTATCAGCCAGAGGCATTTCATAAGCATTTGATGTCACTTCCCCCTTAAGCAATGATTTGAAGCTGTGAAGGCAGGCAGGGCGGTACAAGCCCAACTTCTGTTCATGCTTTCAGGAATTTTAGCACCTATTTAAAAGACTAAAGCAAAGAAAGGAAACTAGTTACTGGGAACAGGATCCTCCAGGGCATGGGTTCCACAACACTAATCACAGCACCAAACCCTGTACAAAAGATCCATAAACATCCCAGGTCCCAGGCTGAAAACCCTGGGTGCAAATTAGGTGGATAGATAAAAAATGGACTCCTCTGCTTTGCTTTGTCTTTGCCTCACCCTTCCTTCAGCCTGGTAGCAAGTGGTGCAAACTGGGCTGCCTCCCTGCCCAGTGCTGCTGTGTGCACCGGGGTGTGCAGCCCACGCTTCAGCCACGCAGCCTCCTGTGGGACGTTCAGCTCATCCCGCCGCAGCAGAACAGAACCAGTTTCAGTGTGCCGCAGCCTCCGAATAGCTGGCTGCGTATCAAAAGGGAGGTGGAGAGAGCAGCTTCTGATCTGTGCCCTGGTAATAGAATGATTAGCGAGGCCTGACTCAGGTTTTCGCTCTGTTCGCAGGCTGAAGACTTCATTAGCCCGCAGTTAAGGGTGCAGATATCTGACAGTTACTCTGTGGTGAGGCTTTTAACTCCTCTGAGTGCACTGTGCTTTTCTTCTGTGTGTCCCTACACTAGCAAGCCCAGATTGCCAGGGAGGCTGGAAAGCACCTCACAGAGAATGGCTGCAAAGAGAGAAACCTCACACTACAAATTCCATTTCCACTCGATGTGCAAGCCACGCTCTTCAACATTCCCTCTTAAAAAGATCACTTTTTGGAAGCACTGTTTGGAGAGACCGTCCTCCGTAAAACTATGAGCAATGGAGGAATATCTTTGCATGATGACCAAAGTAAGACCCAAGTCATTTGCCGTGTAGTGTAGAGGTAGACTCCGGTTTAATTGCTAGTCCAGTACAACCCACTTCCCCAAATGAGACTAATCCAATTAGGTGAAGTCCTCAGAAGCCAGACTGGCCATGGCATTTGACAACGCCTTTTACTAGAAGCTGTTGTTTTCAGCTTTTTTCTGTAGCTTACAGCATCTGGTAAAGCTTTTAGTTGTCACATCCTCATTATGTGTTGCCTTCAATTTACAGACCTTGGTCTGTGCAGAATACGATGGAAAAGGTTGTACCACGACCCAAACCCCAGGTGTTTGTGTTGAAGTCGTCGCTAATGGGAAAAGGCCGCTCTAACCAGTCGGCGAGTGTGCAGGATGTGTTAGTGAGGCGGGTGAAGTATTCTGCAGAGAACGGAACAGAGTCACAGCCCAGCCGAAACTATGGGATGAAGCTGGTGCTGGGGAAAAGTTTGATAAGTCAAACACTCAGAGAACTTCGGGAAGTCTGTCTGCCATAGACTAGAGCAAAAAAGGCAAGGCAGTGGTGAAGGGTTAAAGCGGTGTCAGTGTT
>NW_010428655.1:1494-9075 GCF_000710305.1 Buceros rhinoceros silvestris | reverse complement strand
GACACTAGATGCTGGAAAGGAGGACTGGACGCACGTGGCTCTCGAGGGGCGGCTCTCCAAGGTCAAAAGCATACTGAGCTGACGAAAGACAAGGACTGAAAACAGACAGGATGATAAATTTAATGTGGAAATGACAGCCAAGGTAGAAATGACTCTCCAAGAAAGCCACAATTGGCAGAAATAAGGTTATCAGGAGAATTCAGAGGCCACACAGCAGAGGAAGAGGCCAGATGCTGGTAAAAAACAGATCTAAGGAACAGATTTGCTGCAGCGATTAATATGCAAAAGAAATCAGCACGAATGTAGATGAGGTGCTATGGAGTAGGGAGAAGCATCTCAACCATTAAAAAAAAAGGGACAGCAAAAGTAGGAAGAGTTGAAGTCCAAGCAAAACAGAAGGCAGCGTGTATGGAAAACGAAATAGGAAAGCAGAAAGCAGAGTGGCCTCAGACAGAAGACGAAGGAACAAGACTGGAAACACAAAAAGAACAGCAGGAAGGTCTGTGTGGTCTGGGAATCCTTATTAAGAACTTCTAGTGGCACTCAGGTTGAAGGGAAAGTGGTGTAAAAACAGCACTGAAAAGCATCTGGGACTCTAAGGAAGAACCCAAATTTACTCTCTTTACTCCTCTTTACTGAGGCAAGTGACACTGCTGCATTCCCAACTAAATACAGAAAGGAGGGATGTCCCAGCTGCAGGAAAACTTTCTGTAACATTCTGTGGGATTTTCAGGGTCTCCTGAGACAGAGGGGGGAAAAGGGCCAAAATAATGAGGCTTAAAAGATGGTGCTAAGAAAAAGGCTTTGGGATGTTCATTCTCTGGAAGGAACTCACGAAAGAAAATACTGCTCATAGCATGGACTTCATTTGAGGAGAAGGCTGCTATGATTGAGGAACAGAGAAAGCTGGGAGAGGCTCATGTTCTCCATATCTAGCAACAGTACACGGGAGGAGGGCAGTCTGGTGATCAAAGACGGCAGGGATCTTGGTGAGGAAAGGATGCACAGTGAGGAAAGGAGAGGACAAATACAAGCCATTGGGAATCCGAAATCTGTCAGAGCACCTAAATCGATCAGTATAAAAGGACTGGAGCATTAGTGTGTGAACAGCAGCGACACAAGGAGAAATGTAGCTATCGTGAAGAAGTGAAACTGGAGCGGATAGAGTTAACAAACACCGAGGGTCGATAACAGACTGGCTCTTGGGTGTGCAGGCTTGGAGAGCAGTACGAGTTAGGTGGTAATGTGATGGACTGAGGAGAAGAGCAAGGAGACCATGTCAACAAAAGCCTGTCTTGGCCACCCCTGACCTGGGCCAGCAGGGTTAACGAGGTTCTGTTGGAGGAGTGAGTGTTTAGAACGAGCTGAAGACTTGTGGGATTGGGTTTGGAAATGGGTAAGCATCGCGTTAATGGAGGAATTCTGTCATGTTGGGGAGAATCTTCATTTCTGAGATAATAATTTACAGAACAACTCATGGTGGTAAATCCCGGGTGTCTTGGTTGTAATAACTCGTGAGTTTCTTTGCCAAAAAGTCACTCCATAAGCAAGAGGCAATACTTACACTGAGGAGCTATAAGGCAAGGCAAACCTCAGGGTGAACAAAATGTCTAGGGGTGGAAATCTCGTAACAGGTTTGAAATGTAATTAAATAATAGGACAAGGGAGGGATCTGTGGGTTAAGTTCTTCAGTCCAAAAAGGAAAATTCTTATAAACTTGGGGAAGTGTTTAGTAATGCCTGAAGAGCTCCAGGACTTCAGTTCAGAAACAGCACATCAAATTCCAGGTGTAAAACTATTAGCAGTCTATGCACAGGCCAGGTTTTCAGGGGAGAGGGCTCCACAGTTAACAGAATCTAGCAAAGGTGTATTAGGAATAAGCAGATCCTGGAAGGAAGGAGAGCAGCTTGTTCTGTGAGCAGCGCAACCAGGACAGTGTGGTTGCTTGTGGACACAGGTTCTGTTTCCTGAAGTCCATCTACCCAAAAAAACCCACAAAACAATCACAACCCCCAACCTCAAACCCTCAAAGAAACTCTCCTGTACCCCTGCATCCCCACGCAGCAGCACTGCACAAGCTGTGGAGCCTGAAGGGACCAAGTCCTCTTCCGCAGGCAGAGCGGGCGGGCTGGGAGGCGTGCGCTGACTGACAAGAAGGCAGCTGCCAATCGGAACATGTAACAGCTGAGAGACGCTTCCTTTTCCCTCAGTGGAGACACTCATTTGAATCTCTCTCATCTACTCAACTGCCAGTTTTTGAAAAAACTTCCAGAATCTTAATGATCAAAGGTGCTTCTACCATCTTTTCAGGTGGGGTTGTAATTGGCCGTTGCGTTTGAAAATTATTGAGGGAGAGGAAGGGAGGGTATGAAAATCTTTTTTTTTTTCTTGGGAAACCAAGCTAAAAGAGATTGATCAGCAAAAGAGTACATCTTAGAGGTCAAGAAGCATAGTGATGAAGGAAGAGCTGCCAAGTGTCAAAGTGAGTTACGTGTTAAACCAAAGAGAAAAAACCTCTTTGGTTATGCAAATGAAATGGGGATGAGAAAAGAGCAAGTGAGGCTACTGCGAAATGAGGGGGATGCTAAATTAAAGCTGTACTCAGGAAGACTCCAAAATAAAAGGAGGACTTGGGTTCCATTTTTAATGATGTGGATGTTGACCAGGGTATCAGAAACAGGATGGACAGTAGGAACACAAGGACAGAGACAAAGCAAGTGCAGCCAAGCAGAGGTAATACTCCAGGAGCTAATGCACAACCCAGAAGGCACCAGATACTTCACTACAGGTTCTGGAACGAGCAGCAGCCCTGAAGACTGCAGGGATTTCCGATCTCCCACATCAGGCCAATTGCTTCTGGCTTGGAGAATGCCCCTTTATTGTTGGGTCCCCTGCCTGTCCACAGCTCTGTGGTGGATCTCCTCAGATATTTTCCGTAAAGGAAGATGCCCAAATCAGACAAAGAGCCTTCAAAGCAACCAAATCAGCAGGAGACATGTAGGTCCATTCAATCAGAGCTGTTCAGTCCAATTGTCTGAAAGAAGTGCCAAAACTTTACACAGTCCCTCTAAGAGTCCCTCAAAGGGGGAGGGAGCCTAAGTCCCTCTCAGGCTCATGCCTTGGTGACACATCTGTCTGTGAGCCTGTTTCCCAGCCTGCCAGCAGCACCTCTCAGCTGTGTCTCCCCCATGAACCTCTGGGAGGTTTGCTCCCCGCTCTTGATCCCAAGCCCCACAGCCCCAAAGGAAGCACACCCCACCGGGATGTGCCCTCACTGAGGACAAAACAGATGTTCTTAGGGTCCTGGTATGGAAGGGCAAACGGTGTGATTTGGAGTCTGAGAGACTGAAAGAAATTCAGCTTGATCCAAGATTTGAAATAGATGTTGAAGCCAGAAGTAATTAAAGGCGTGGATGTAAGCGGGAGATGGACTAGAATGAAGCGTGGCTTTATCCAAAGGAGATTGTGGCGGGCTAATCCGATATCTCTGTCTGATAAGGTAATGGAGTTTTTAGACAAAGGAAACATGCTAGATACCATCTTTGTGGACTTTAAGAAAGCATTAGTTATGGTGTCACATGAGGAACTGATTAGTGATGCTAGAGAAAACTGAGGATTATAGAAGAATTACAAGGGAAAGGAGGAACTGCATAAAGTCAAGGCAGCAAAGAGCTTGTGTTAAAGGGAAGAGTCAGGCTGGAGTGGGGTGACCAGAGCTCCTAATGGGCTGGGCTTAAAGACAATCCTATTTAATATTTTTATTGAAAATCTCAACAAAAACACTAAAGTGCTAATAACACATGGCCACGGAGCACTGTAAATACAGCCAAAATGGGGATGGTGTGGCAAGAACGAGACAATCGTTCCAAGGTCTAGAGAAATCAAATTGGAAGAAATGTGCTTCCAAAGAAAACTTTGGCTGAAGCACCACCAGGTTTTGGAAAGAGAAAGCTGCATGGAGCTACACAAACCTCAGAAACACCCACTGCATGACCAAGAGTCTCAGAAATACTTTATTCACTGTTCCCTATATGTCGTAGAAAAAAACTTCTTGTTGGTCCAGACTTCTGCAGTTCTGGGGACTGGACAAAACCAAACCAGTCTGAGTTTATTCAGCCTTTAAACCAACATCATTTCTGCCTCTCAGTTACAGAGAGAGACAAGCAGATTTCCAGGAAGGAAATATCGTAATTCTGCTGAAGATGTATCAGAACTAACAGGTTCTTCATCTCCCGAACCAACAGACTCCTCTTTTACCCTGGCCCACAAGTGTGCTAGATATGGGGTGGCAGCCACAGATGCTTCTTTTCCCTTCAGACACTGAAGGGCAAGTGTTCGCTCCCTGCAGGAACAGCTGCTTTTCCTCCTCCCCCTTTCACTTCGCCACGTGGTATAAAGCGTGTATTTGTTTAAAGATTTAATCCTAAATGTCTCTTGAAGTCTGTACAACTGTCTGTCCTGTATCTTCCTCTTTTCTACAGGCTTTTATACAGGGGGGTGGGAAGTGACTACCAGGAATTTGCGTGTGATGGAAATTGCAGGGTTTTCTCACATGTAGCATGTTTAAGATTTTCATCCTGTCCTGTGGGAATCACTTCAGAAATGGGTTCCAGATGTGCTCGTCAGCTGTTGAGTCTGGGTGTGAATCCAGCTTCATCCTGACTACATCTTAGGGCACCTTCTGGTCAAACATCTCCCCCTTTCTGCACAAAAAGGATCAGTCTGTGATCCGGAGAGATGTCTACAGTAAACCCCTCAGTCCCTGTGTCAGAGAGTTCTGCAGGGCTCCTTTGCAGATTAGAGAGACTCATCTGGAGCAGCAAACGAGCCAGGAGAGTGCACAAAGCCCATTTCCACCCCACTGAGGTTACGAGCCACTAAGCACAGATTGTCTCTATAGGAAGCACCTGGCCACATGCAGGTGTCTCCACCTAAGCCAAGCCCTCCAGGCTCTCTTCAGAGTCACCAGGAAGAAATAGGCACTTCTCAGGTACAATTCAACACGCTCATCTGAAAGAAATGCTTCCCATTTGTCCTCCTGCCTGTAACAGGGGTCTGAGGGGACCAGCTCAGAGGAAGGTGTCTGCATCAGAGGTGTCAGAAAGCGCAGTCTTGGAAGTCAGAGTTCATTTCACCCAGCTTCCAAATGTCACGATGCTGAAAGCGCCTCGTGTTTGAAAAGGTCAGTTCCCTTATTCCTCATTATTCATTATCTTTCTCTGTGTTTGAAAAGCTATTATTCCAGCACATCAGTGCTGAAATGGATGAAGTGCTCTTCTCCCCCCATGCTGTGACCTCTGTGACGGTCGAGAGTAAAACTAATGGCAATAAATTACAGAGGTGTGGCTGGATATTGCCAGAGGAGTGATAAAAGGTGATGGCAGTTAACAGAGCGTGTTGAAGAGACACAGGGCAACTGTTGCCTGCTGTGAGACACCCAAATGCATTTGTAAACGCAAGTGGCATTCTGGTGATCTGGGCTTTTAGCTCTAACCTCTCTGGTGCTCCACCTCGTAGGGCATCTGTTGCTCAGCTATGTGCTGCTTCTCGCCCTGAAGCCTGCTAAAAGCACGTCTGGCAGAGGAGCTGCCAGTTACACCCCCATTTGCCCACTGCTCTCTGCGCTGTATCGAATGTGTTTGACACATGCTAATGCAGGATACAGGTGTCTTCATCTGTGCTGTTCTGATCAGTTGTAATTAATCACCTCTATCAAAAATTAAGTGGATCTTTCCCCAGTGGACATCCCTGCAGGCTAAGCATGTAGCCCTCAACCCACCTGGAGAAGGTTACATGTACATGTACAAACTCCCTGTCTGCAGAGATGGGATGATCACAGGCTGTGTCTTCAGTGGCTGTCAGGGGATTTGAGTAGATCTGAGTGTGTTCAACAAACATCAAGGACAGCAAATGTGGGATGCTGGATAAAAGGCCTATAAGCATGTCCTGTTCACTACTGGTCCCACCCGAGTCTGAAGCTCAAAGTGCAGGTGCCTACCTGACCTCTTAGCAAACTGAGATTATCCTGAGACTTCAAAGGTTCCTCATGCCCACTCTTGTCAAACTCTCTAGATGTGTGAGGAGCTCAGGTACCTCTGCTTTTGTCTCTGGCTTTAAACTATGCTCTTTCCATCTTCTTAGTCCCTCCATTAGCATGGAGTCGCCGAGGCCAGATCATGACTGGTCTCCTTTGAGCAAGAGTTGCTCTAGCTCATTCTCCTCTGTGGTCATGTCTAACCATCAGTCTCACATGGCTTAGGCTGGTGTTCCTTAAGGAACTGCCTGCCTTTAAGTCTACCCCAAATTTGGGAAGGTTGAGTCATTTCTGTCAGTATGAATTTACTGTTCCTCTTACCTCTTCCACCCTCTTGCCAAAATGTCCTTAGGAAGGACAAGATGGCTGGAGTGCTGTGGCTGAGCAGCTCGGGGGCTTTGGCACAGTGGCCATGAAATGCAGCATAAATCACAGCTGGAGACCGTTGTTATGTGTGAGAAACAGATCGTGGAGGAGGGCTCCTCAGAACAGTGCCCTGCTTGCTCTGTGGGTCTGAGAGCAACTGCAAGTAAGAAAGGCCACATCCCACCCCTGAACAAGAACAGGAGGAGAAGCAGGAAGGGTAAATAAAGCACCGCAGCACTCATCCCCCATTCCAAACAGCAGCAGCCCAGAAGCTGAGATTGCTAATTAAACAATATCTCCCATGCAATGCAGGCAATGAGGGTGACATTTACCTCTTGTAGGCTATAAATATCCATCCATAAGCAAACATTTCTAATCAGTGATTATGGGTGAGATTATTTTCCCTGACGTTATAAGTGATTGTTTGTTTATGCAGAGTTAATGAGCAAGATCATGCTGGAGGTGCTGGCCAAGGATTCAGGCCTAGCGCCCGCACCAGTGCTTTGGCATCACGCTGAACTGGGTCAGCGGGCTTGGGAGGGCATCCCAGACCCTCCAAGCACAACTGCCTCTGAGCACTGCAGACTTTGTCTTCAAGATCGCTGAGGCAAAGAGTGGTAACTGTTCCATCTCAAGGAGCAGCAGTTCAGCTGAGCGAGGGTGGCTGTGCATGGCCTCCTCGTTTCAGACGCTGCCTCCCAAGCCAGAGACGGAGGCTCTGCCCTTGCTGTGAAGTGAGCAGTGCGTGGGGGCATTCCCTGTCTGCCCTGCTGAGTGCAGCCCACCTCTCAGATGGGGTAAAAGCAGCTATGACACACTTGAGAGAAATTGAGCTTGGGATAACTGCTGACTGACTGGATAGAAGAGACCTGTGCCCAGTCCACCTTCAACGCCCCCAGAGTCTGAGACCATGCCAAGGTGTCAAGCTGCTCCTCTCCTGCAAGCTTCTGCGAAGGGACTAGATAAGGAGTGTGAAACCAGTGGAGACAGCGACTATGTTTGGATCAGCCCTTAGCCGTTGTTACGGCCATCTGCAGAGGTAGAGACATTTCCCACTGCACCCACCTCTTTCATTCCAGTGAACCCCCCTGGGCTCTCCACTCCACCCACCGCCTTCAGCAGCTGCACAGTGCAGGGAAATCCTGAGGGTCTGTCCAGGTAACGCCTGGACAAGCCGCGCC
>NW_010428655.1:0-1374 GCF_000710305.1 Buceros rhinoceros silvestris | reverse complement strand
AGGGAGATGTGCACGCTGCAGCGGTTTGTGACAGCTCCCGTCTTACTTCAGGGAGTGAAACATGCCAGCACATGGGGAACACGAGGAAGCAAACACAGCAAAACGAGCTCGGGGAGCTGGGACCAAGGAGCTCGGGGAACTCCTATGCCAACAGCTTCTTTGCTGGTGTGTCTATGTCTTATTCAGTATGTTTTTTCCTCCTAAAAAAAAAAGCTGGAGGGACTAAGACAATGTCCTTTTCAGAGACATGGCACTGTTACAGCTGGGCTTTTCCCTCCTGGCAAGAGCGTGTCTCAACCTCTCCCTGCTGCAGCCTAGATATTGACCCAGCAAAGCACCTGCTGGGCTCAGGACTCAGTGTCTGCGCTGCTCACATGCTCTCTGCTAAAAAACCCATCATCTGTCTCACCCTTTTAGACTGGAGGGTTGTGACTGCACAGTCCTTAGCACGCCGGGCCCTGCTATTGGCTGGTTGCTCTTTGCACTAACATCATGCAGAGGTAGTAACTAATCCCTGTTTGATTGCACAAAGTAATGAGTGGCATATCCCACAGACCACCGCTGTCCTGAGGAAGAAACGGCTGCCTTCTAGATATTGATCTGGGTGGCAGGGCTGGTGATTCAAAGCACCGTTGTCAAGCTCCAGTGCTCGGGTATCACACGTTTCGACTGAGGCTGGTGATTCAAAGCACCGTTGTCAAGCTCCAGTGCTCGGGTATCACACGTTGCCACTGAGCAGAGTTTCAGAGACCAACCCACAGCTGCCTCTGGGCTACGGGCAGCTGGAAGTATTCGCTCTTAACCCTCCCCACAGGGATCTTACTGGTCATGCGGAGCCTGAGGCATCGCTGTTGCAGCACAGGTTGTCTGCTGGTCATGAGCTGACAGCTCTCACCTCATTAGGTCTGATGTATTTCTCAGATATGTCTGCTAGTTCCTGACAAGTCCTCCAGGACAGTAAACAGATGAGGTGAAGAACTTGAATTTCACCATTAAATATCCTAAATATTGGGAGTTACTGAGTAGGAAGCTCAAAGACAAGGTGCAGTCTGTTTCCCTTTGTATTTTTCCTTGCAAGTAGCTTGGGTCAGCTGTGCTGACAGAGGTTGTTCTCCTTGGAGGGAAGTTAGCGGCTCAGTGAACCAGGGGCCTCCCCACACCTGGGAACAGGTGTGTCCTTATGCCTTTACAGTTCCAGTGGCTTCGATGTGCACTGAGCTGTTCCAAATAGCTGTAGAACTCTTTTTGTTGGAAGCTGAATTCACAGCAGAGTGAAATTTCCCATAACAGTCTCTGCTGCCCAGGGAGAAAGAGGCTTCTTCTGAACCCAGAGTGCCTCCAGGATCAAAGCGTTCCTGGCTCCTTGCCAAGCCA
>NW_010428654.1:9904-18665 GCF_000710305.1 Buceros rhinoceros silvestris | reverse complement strand
CTTTTTTTTTCCCTTTCTTTTTTCATTCCTCCTTTCCCCTTTCCCTTTTGGTTTGTAAGCATATACGTATAGAATATAGTTGTGTGGCAATATTAAATATATATATATTAAAGTTTGTTTCAGCTATCCGAATAGACCGAGGTGTGAATTTCTTCCTTTCCCTATTAAATCCCTTCCTATCAGGACAGAGGGATTCCGTTAAGGTAAATCGAGGTATATCGGTCCCTCGACCCTTAACAATCAGTCACGTTTGCTTAGAGAAAATGATCTGGTTTACAACAGTTACTGCTATACAATAGGCAGCCAACACTTCTCTTTCCACTAAGTATTTTCAGTACAGTATCCATATTTATGATTTCTACAGTTTTAATTGAAAACAATTTCATCAGCTTTTTGTGCCAGATGTCAAAAGCTATGGGTTAGCATTACCAGGAGATATGTTATTCTTTAGTATCACTTTAACCAGTGAATGTAAACCACACAATCAGATTGCTTACAATGTTGTGTATTCATGGCCAGCACCATGTGAATCCATTTGTTAATATACTGGTATATTTTTTCTTTGATATCTGTTTTAAATCTGCTTGAATTAATTTAGTATTTTGAAAGAAAAGACAAGTTACTGAATGTGAAAATGAGATCAAATGGTACTGTTGCCTGAAATAATGAAGTGTTTTACTAAGTACTTCAGAAAGACTCCATGATATATTCTGGTCCCATGTACATTCACCCTACCATCACTGGCACAAAAAGTCATCATATATGATGAGCCATTATATTTCTATGATCACAGAGAACATTTCCTACAGATATTCAATAACCTTCCAAATTACATATTTCACAGAAGTAGGTCAAATTAAGCAGTGATTGAAGACTAACATTTCTGTAAGTACCCAGCTATTCAGATTTTATCAAGATAATACCACAGAGAAGTGCTCTGCATATTAAGAATGGGTTATCTTTTTGTTATACAGATCTAAAACTGCTGTGGATAATGCAAAGGTCTTTTGCAACCTCTTTTTAAGTTTCTGCTCCTGCTCCCTTCAGGTGCTATTAACTCATGTTGTACAAGATCAGGGTAAGATCTGAGTCACTGAACATGTTCATCAGTTCTGCGTTAAAGTGAGAAGAAAACAATGAGGGGACTAACGACAGAGATTCCTGCACACGTGGAATCTTTTGCACATGTTGCAGAAATGCAGCTAGGCCATATCAAAGGGTCTACTTGTGCATGCCTTTGCATAGCAGGTTGGCATCTCCTTTTTATTTCTTGGTTCTCTTAAGGGACTTAATTTTCAGCCTTTTGTTCCTGGTGAACAAGATCACAGGAACTTATACTGTAGATTTGTGTAAATTTGCCCTTTACATAATTTGTTGGTCATTTCATTCTCCACTAACATTTCCTTCTAGAGCTAAATCAGTCAATAGTTACCACCTGGTAACTAGTGTTTATGGTAACCAGTGCTTATGCCGGTAGAAGCCTGTAAAGTAAATACAGTTAACAGTAGACTTCGACTGGATGCACCCACCTTGGAAAGATGTTCCTCGCTCCAAACAGGTGTCACTGACCAGCAGTTACATATAATGTCAAAAAGTGGAATTTGGTGTCCCAAGAAGATACAGCTGTGGCTACCATTACTTGGCTCACATACAGTATGAAGACTCCAGTGTGGAAGGCTATATATCAAAATACCAAACAAAAATCCCTGTGAACTTTCTGTAAGAATACAATACAAGGAGAAAGAGAGGGTTTAAAGTAGCACAGCAGAATGATAATGAAGTAATAATATGGCACTGCTGCTCAGCAAAATAGAAATTACAGATCATTAGCCACTGAACCACTACCAGATTTTTTTTTTTTTTTGTAGGCATATTAGGGGCAGTCAAAAAGAGAATTTCCATTCTGTATGAAATTCTGACATTTTGGAATCTGTTCTTATTCTGATTAAAACGAAAAATCCAAAGGTCAACATTTTCTAAGATAGAGTTCCAGGGAAATATTTCTTTAGAAATGTCAGAATTTCAGTGCAAGCTTCTTGTTAACAATGTTGAATCATTAAACTACAAGAGATGATATGTATATAGATATATCTGCTATTACTTATGATATGTGAAATAGTAAAACATTCAGAACAGTCAAAATGAAGCTATGATTACTAGTATAAATGAAAGATTGTGAAATCATAGTGAAACATTCTTTCTTATCATACAGCAGTGAGAAGTCTCCCTGTGACAGCATTTCAACTAGTTCCACTGATTATGTAGGATAATACTATGTTTAATGATATTGTCATACCAGTATGATGGCTAAAATTTTTAAATCCATTTTATACAAACAAGGCCACAAGCACAGTGATTGCCTGATGTTATTTATTTATTGCTAACTCTAAGACATTTCATAGTTAGTGTTTCACAAGGCACTCAGATATATTTTGCATTAAAAAAGCCAGCAATTTGTCTGTTGGCACATTCCCTCTTAGCAATAAAAATAACTTTTGATTCCAGTACAATAAACTTAAAACTTGAGTTGAATTACTGTTAAATTAATTACAATTTTATTACAAAAGTGAATAAATTCTTCTTTTTGTATTTTCACAGCAGTACTTATGGGAATTTAGCTATACATCTCCTATAACTGCATTGAAAATTTATTCCTCGGTGTATGCTTTTGTAGTCTTTGATATACAACAATCTTGTGGAGTTTTGGCCTAACTATGGTATTTTTGTGTGTGTGTGTGTCAGCTACATATCCAGGGGATTTTTGTCTGCTGGGAATTAATTTATAAAAGAAACACTTTGTAGACAATGCTTCTTGTGCCCCATAGCATCCTTAGATGTTGAAGTCCTTTACTGGGGATTTCATTGCTTTAGTGGGTTTTAAAAAGCATTGATTAAATTTAGTGTTTCGTTCAAGGAAAATCACAAGATACAGAAGGCAGAAATCTCGCTTTCCTGAAAGCTTAAGCAGTACAGTTTGTTAAGTTCCCTTGGTGCTCTTGCCAGGGTTTAGCCCTGATCTGATAAAGTGGTGAGGATCTGTCAGATCCCCAGAGGAATGAGCAGTGTGTGTGTGCACATGCGCAAATGATGGATATAATTTACTCTGTTTGCTGGGTGCTGGGTAGTGCCCTCGCTGGGTCTGTGCATGGGCAGCAACCCACAGGCAAGACTTCATGAAGTCTGTGAGACCTGGATGTAAGGTTTCAGCCACAGTCCTTGGATATCACGGCCTCATGTGGACAGTCTGCAATTTGTTCAAAAAAGCTAAAATTATACTCAAGGACTAAATTAAATTAGATATGGAAATTTATAAAATTATCAGCACAGCAGCCTCCACAGTATTTGCTTTGTCAATAAATTCCATTTATTTTATTCTATTCCTCTCATTTTTATCTATGTCATTTGTTAGGTCACACTTGTGACCTCACCCATTTAATTTCCTGAATAAGCCACCAAATAAGATGCCTTGGGCCGCTCACCCCATCAAAGCCATGTTCCAGTGGCAAATTCAGGATTTTTTTCTGAACCATAAAGGTCATACATGTAATTCAATTTTAAAAAGACTTCTGAGCACCGATCTTGTTATGAGCATCCAAGATGCAGGCAAGTGCCTGTTGCAGCTACACCTTGAACCAGTTCTTCTTCCTTCATACCTGTCTCAACTGCTTTTTGCTTGTAGTACCTCTGTGGGTCTTTGAAGAGAGACTCTACTGTAAATCTGCTGCTAAATCCGTGTCCTCCTCTCCATGCTAAACAATAGGCAGAAGCAGCCAGGCCATGCCTGCATTTACCTGTGTCATTTTCTCTCTCCTGTCTGTGCTCTGACCTCTTGGCCACCTCCATGTACTTCAAGCACTGGCAGTCTCATTTACATGCATGTTTCACAGCAGCTCTGTACAACCCCTGTGTTTCCCCAAGTTTCAGGGCTCTAACACGCACTTTCGTCAAGAGCAGAGTGCAAATATTTACATCCAGGCTCTTGTCCTTTACACAAGTTCAGGCAGATAATAATGCTTCCTCTGGTTCCCTGTCTTGCACAAATACATGAGTACTTTGATGCTATGCCATTTGATGCATTAGTTTTTCTCCACAGTTCTCTTGAAAACATATTTCCATTGATTCATTTTAGTCAGTTGTCTGACACATTTTTACAAATTTTCTCAATCACGGCTTACTTCTGTGCGGAAATCCTGTCCTGACTGTTCCTAATACTAGTCCCAGCTGGTTTATGATAAATTAACAACATAGTACCAAATTAATCTTTCAGGTCAGCATCTTCAATTTCTTTTAATTCTACTCAGTGCAGCCTGGATAATAAAATCAGTTTATGCTACTGCACAATTCAGAGCTGCAACATTTAATAAGCCCAAATATTAATTTGACTATTATAATACTAGATATCAGCATCCTAAGTAATTACAACCGAATTTTTAAAGCATTATTTTTTCGAACACCATAATTATTTGCAGGTTATTACATAGCACAGAGGATTTGTCTTTGTCAAATACATTTTTTACTTGCTAGCTTTAACCAGTCCCAATAGATCTGATTGCTACCAAGCGGAAAAATAGAAAGAAGTAGATAAGTCCATGAATTTCCATTTCATCCTAAGCTCAAAAATTCAGGCAAAGCTGTTCAAAGTACAGATAAATTAAAATGTAATTTACTCTTTTTTTTCCACTTCAGAAATTAATGTCCGTGTTCTTTGTCTAGCCCCTATTATTCACAGAATGGCAAGTTCTAGGTCACTGCATATGGGCAGCTGATATTTAGCAACTGGTTTTAGTGGGACTTAATTGGTTGTTTTGTGAAAATTGTATGTTTCCTAAATAAAGATCAAAATGCATTCCTACTAGCAAACCTTTGGTTTTCAGAAATGTGTCTGTGAGGAAGCACTTCAACAAACACATACAATGAACACTGGTAGTGTTTCTCAGTTTACTTTTTCTTCAGATATAATCCCATTTCTATTAATATTTATGGAAATGGCTGACATGGACTTCAGGATAAATGCATAAATTTTTGTTCATTTATTTCGAATTTGTGTCAGAATTCTTTTTACAGAGTTTAGATCCTCTACTGAGATGTGATCACTTGAAGATTCCAGTTTAAAACTGGAAATAAACCAAAACATTAGAGATATCTCCAACTTTAATTTAAAAATGTCTAATCGTTATAGATAAAATGACTTCTTTCTTTTCTATTCAAAAATATTTCTTGCTAGCTGTTTTATTGAGAACTGCAGGTCAGGAACATCATCCTGTATATCATCTTCAGCTGAAACCACTCTCTCATTCTATATAAAGGATTTCCTTAAGACCTGGAGCCTGAGTGACAGATCTAAGAGACAGCCTGTCCTGTCCACTCACAAAGATAAAACTCTCACTATGTTGCAATCTGAAAGATTGGGGTTTTTTTATTCCAGAATAGAAAAGACAGTCCTAATATATACTAATAACTGTTGAGATGGTGCTACAAATAATTTGTTTCTATTCCATCAACTTTTAACCATTATCCATCTCTTCCTCTGTTTTCCCTTTGCCTTCCCTTCTGTACCGTGCTAACTATATTTCCCTTTTCTGTATCCAGTCTTGCCAGTCATTTGTCCTCGACAACTATATTGTCTGTCACCCACTTGGGAAAATTTTCAAGCAAACAACCTCTTGTGCTGAACACTCTCCTTTGCCACTTGGGAGGAGCTTCTTGTACACAATTGTATTTGTCTTTATCCTCTTTTACTAAACCTCTTTTTTATTAAATTCTCTGGGAAAAAAGAAAAAAAATCCCAAATATCAGGCAACAGATGTGGAAGCAGGACTATCTGTCATATTGATATGCATGGTCTTTTTCTGGTGCTTCCACCTATCTGATGTTTCATCTCTTGCATTTGGAATACTGATTCTTTGCAGAAGAGACCTGTTATTATTTTTGTTATTAGTTTCTAATACAGTGTCATGCTAGCCCATGAGCAGGACTGATGCTAATATAGATAATGACAACAACAACATCAGCAACTTACTCTGGGAAATAATCGTGCACAGAATGCTCTTATGACTGGAGAACTGAAAAGATGAACTTTATGTTCTCTTTTTCTTTACAGTGAACTCCTACCAGTCCCTAGTTTGCAACATATGCACTGCAAAATTAGTTAAGTTTCTGACCCAGTGCAAGGTATATGTTGTCTACAGTCACTTTATGAAAAATGTACCATTTGACTTTCTGCCATTTTACATTAATGCAATAAAACCAGTATGAGTTATGTACTGTCTTCAGACAATCTCTTCTGGGATGCACTGATCTTATGTACGGTAAAGAGACACTGCATCCAGTCACCTGTGCTGTGGCTGAATGGTGAGCTGGAGAGCCTTTACTCTACAAAGAAAACTAGAACTTAGAATTCACAGCTCCAGCAGATCAGTATGCCGCAAGGAGAAGCCAATGAACTCTTAGTATATGCCTGAAATGATTTCAGGTGACTCTGAACTAACATTAAATGTGTCAATTATCACACAACAAGGTGCAAGCATTACAGTGAAGTGTTTCTTTACATTATATTACTACTTTTAATTATTTCTTGGCATTGGTGCATCTGACTCTGAACAAAGGAATAAGAATGAGGAAAATCTGTAGTCTTAGGTTGCTTTCTGAGACAGTTAAACCCAGGACAGGAGGAAGGCACGAGATTCACCAGGCAGACTAAAAGCATACAGACTTGAGGGAAATGTGGTAACTTCACACCGAAGTGCTTGAGGCAGGAAAAGATTTAGGTATATAGGTGTCATCTAAATTCTAGAAATAAAAGCTGTATTTTACTACCTAAAGACCCCTTGGAATATAGGCAAAATTCAAACTTTCAAAATGCTAATTTCAACAAGGAAGACCACTTTCAAGAGATATTCTTATTTGATATTTATGTTGAAATATCGCGGTGTAATAGAGAGGCCTTATAAGGACTAGGATTTACTTTCAGTGATATTTGCAAGATATTTGATTCCTTCTCTCAGCATGTTGAGGAAGGTGAAACTCAAATAAAAGTATGGGAGGACTTCCAAAACCTGTTTTTTCACAGTGTTTCAGGTCTCCATTGCCTAGTATAAGGCTTCTCAGGAACAATTCCCCTACAATCCTTAAAGGCAAATGATAAAAAAGCATTCCAATATCTACAGTATGTTTTAAGTGGAATTTAGCAACTTAAGTCCCAAAGAAATATCTGTAAGAACACTGATTAATCTACAAACTGCTTAAATGTCCAGGAGCCCGTGTGGGATTCATGATCTAGATACCTAGATATCTACAGTTCTGAAATTGTTAATCTGACAGAACGTTTCCTGCTCTGGTAAGCCCACCTTCTATCTATGGAGTCCCATAGTTGTATGCCATTTTTCTGGCATAATGTTTTGAAACTACAGCTGCTCTAATAGCAAAAATATACTTCTGGGACACCAGAATGTGGATACAAAGCCAAACATGAAGGGAGAGATTTCCTTTTTAAAACTGAAATATCTCCTGTGAAAATTAGAATTTTAATTTTAATGCATTTGAAGTTAATTTTTTTCATATCCCAACAATCAGGAGATAATAGGACATAAGCAAACATTATGTACCTTATCTCTAGGAGTGCAAATATATGTAGTATTTACATACTTTCTGAGCCAGCTTTTGTCTGAGGGAGGCTCTCGATTATTCTAGCTGCACCAGCTCCAAGGATCTAAACTAAAGCTAGAGATGCAGGTAGCATGAGAAAGAAGTATGTACTACTTCTTCCTGAGCCCAACAATGGTAGTATGGTAATAGTGGTAATATTGCTGAATATAAAAACATGCTTGGCACCACTAGAAAATGTATTTCCCTTTATCATCACATTTCATTGGCACAAACCAATATCAGCAGATCATTCTGCCTAGGAATATACTCCATCACTATCACTTACTTGCTTGAATTTATTTTTCCTTTAGAAGAATGGGAAATAACCTGTTCATGATCAATTTTCAAAAAACTTGGCTAAGTATTTGGTCAAAACATGTGTAGAGTAAGTTGCTCACAGAAATAATACAATACATCTCATTTTTTGTTTTAGAATCCTATCTTTTTTCTAATGAATTAATGCTACTTTACAGACAGGAATCTCAAAAGATAACAGAGTTTTCCTGGGAAACTCCTTCTCTAAGAGTGATACTTCCTCCTGTGCAGTTGAAATAAAGATTCCAGCATGCAAAGAGCATTACAAATTAAGCTCCTTCATTACTCCTGCTTTTTTTTTTTTTTTTTTGTGAAAAAAATTTTAAAAAGACTTTGGAATCAAAAGTGATCTAAGCCGTGCTTCCTGTGTTTGCAAAGTAGTCCATGAGGTCCAAGTGTACACATGAAGTTGCTCAGGAAATGTTTAGGTTTGATGGTAGTCCACAGTCCAAAATTTTCACGTTGTGGAGTTTTGGGATCATGCTATGAAAGTAAAACAGAAAAAAAAAAAAAAGAAAGAAAAGAAACAGACAAGAGAAATGTAAAATTGACCAGAATATTGGCTATGGGGGTGTGATGATTTGAGAGGATGTGAAAATTTAAAAATTGCTAGATATTACTCACTGCAGCAAATGTGCAACTGTCCTCCATCTACTACAAAATTCCTGAGAAAACCATCGTGTTATAGTATATACTCATTGAGTTTCCCCTCCACACAGGATTATCAGACTAAACCAGGCCAACTTCTTAGTGGCACAGTGAAGTGGCTGATGAAGGAAGAATGTAATAAATCACTAGGGAA
>NW_010428654.1:5092-9772 GCF_000710305.1 Buceros rhinoceros silvestris | reverse complement strand
TCAGCAGGGTGATTTTCTCAATCATTCATTTAGGTGAAAGTACTGAAAACTTTAGATTGAAAGCCTGCCAAGGCATAATCATGGTTTACATGTGAATCTCACTAAAATTTTTTTTACTAATTGTATGTGTGTGGGGAGTGAGGGTGAGTTAACTGGGTTTGTGCCTTCTTTTATTTCTGTGGGATATTAAATAGATCCTAATGTTTATTAATTTATCTCCTCAGAATGGTCTACATTAAGGTCTTTCTCTGGTTTTGCCAGAGGAGATGTTGGTGTTCACATCTCTGATCCTTGCCATTTGCTCTCATTGCTAATACAGCTATTTTTCTCTCTGGATTTTTTCACATTTTGTTTAAATCACTTGTCCTCTGACATGGAGGTGGGCTGGGTGGTCCCTGTCATTAATTTTCAACTGAAAGAAACAAATGAACTAGAGCAATGAATTCTGTAATAGGCTCCCTGACAGCTATAATCTAATTTCAGCAGCTCATAGCCTTTGCATTTTACTCACAAAGTCCTATCTGAATTTGCTAGTGAACAGTCATACATTCAAGTCCAATTTGTTGTCTAAGGCATATAATGTCTTTAAGCTCCTACCGAGATAATTTTTTATTCCAGTAGACCTCAGAGGGCATAACCTCCAGATGGGAAGCTTGCTTTAAGAATGACATTGTGCTTATGCCCACAGGAAAGAAATATTGAAAGTTGTTCTCCGATCTAAATTGCTAGGTTATAACCCTGTTTTTCACTACAAAATCTGAACCTTTAATGTTTAAAAAATTCTATTTCCTATGCATCTGTTCACTATATTGAAAAATTCAGACACAGAGCTATCCTGTCCTTCAACAGTAATGATCAAAAAAGCTCAGCAACAAAAGGCAGCAAACATTTGTAAAACTTTATTCTATTAAAATTACTGAATTTAGTTCAGACTAGGAAGAGCTAGTTGGGTGAGACACAATTTTAAATGTTTAACATACTGAATCCCATAATAAATTTTGCATTTTGTGTGTGCCTGGAGTATATATGAATATGAACCTCTTGGATCATTCAGTCCAGTAATGTACTACTGCAGGCAATTATGTCATGCCATATACTATATTTATCTAAATGCAACATGACATTTCTGCATCCATTAGGAATGCAAAATCCAGGGTTTATTTTAGATTTGTCCATTAGGAATTTATTCTGGAAAGGTAAACTGCAGCTCTGCTGTCCTCTGCTTAGGGGCCACTCAAAGCAGATCCACTGATGCCCTGCAGAAAATGAGCAGCAGCTAACCTCTTCCACAAAATGAAAAGTTGCCTCGCTTTGTTTTGATTCTGCCAAGAGATTGAGCTTACATGTGAACAGACACCCTGAGTGAGTGAGTGACTGATCCCTTCTATACGTGGGGAGATAAAAGCCCAGTTGCATTCTGCAGAAGTAGAACCAAGTTAGCTTCCATTTACCACTGAAAAGGAGAAGCTTCTTATGACAGTGAGATTACCCATGCTTTCACACATCATTAACTTGGGATGATTCAAATTAGCTTATTCAGAACTTATTTAAAGTACTTTCATAAATCTGACCTTGTAGATTTTAGATTCAGGTCCTTTCTAATGTGGTTAAACACAATGATCTGACATCCACTTTGTAATAATAATTTGTGTTCCTTTATAGGGAAGTCTTTTCAGAAGCCAGCTCTGACGGTTACACATTTATTTGTGAATTTCCACTTAAATTTATTCATTATGACTTATCCTTGTTTGTTCTTGGGCTAACGTTTCCTTTCAGTTTACTGCATTTATTCCCCAGTGCACTTAGAGGTAGCAGTCTTCTCTCTTCATAGCTTCTGTTTTGCCAGACAAGATGACACTCGCTTACGCCACTCTGTGTGTTAGATTCCCTTCCCTAAGGAGGGAAGCTAGTAGCTTTTTCTCACATCTGCATTCCAAATTCATCTGCTTTGAACATGTGTACAATGTGTACATTATTACCAGAGTAGTTTCAAAATGGTCTTTAAAAAAGGAATTATTATGATCCTCATATATGTTAGAATAGCCTTCCTGATGCAACTTCAGATAATTTAACTTTTTCAGTATCACAGTCTATTCGTTGTGACTATTTAGCATACTTAGGTGATTGTCTCCCTGTGTTGCTTCTGCTTACTGATCTTAAAGCTAAATGCAAAAAGTCGTGGGGTTTAGATTTTCTTGTTGAATTTCTGCTCACTTCTACTAGCTCAAGAACATCTAATTTGTCTCGTGCAATACGCCAGTCCTTCTATATTGACAATGCCCTTGAACTTATTTCATTGTAAAATGTCAGTAATGCAAACCAGTTTTCATGCCAGCATCATGAGCTGAGGAATGCCCTCTCCACTTTACATCCCCTGTTCATCACAAGCAGCTACCTTCATATCTAACCAATTTCATATTTGTTCAGTAATTTTTCTGTCAACCACCATTCTCTCTAATTTAACACTGTACAATTTTTTTTTTCTAAATCCTACAAGGCCAGGGTCTTTATCAAAGAAGTATCGAAGACTAATTTGGCACTCCTACCCCGGAATCCAATTGCTCTTAACCCATTTTCCATTATGCAGTGGCTTTAGTAAATTCTTCCTTCAACATCTGTTCTGTATCCTGGCACACTCTGACATCAAACTAATGAAGCCAAGCCCTTCATGGACATATCCGGTGACAACAAGCTGAGGGGGTTTCCTGAAATTTTTGCTTTTTTTCTTATTTATACTTGATAAGAAAGTAGAGTTTGGTCACATCTGCGAATATCATATTAGATGTCTTAAAATGTTTAGAATCAATCTTTAGCTGAAGAGACTCCATTGTTGACATTTTAAAAAAGATTTTATGTCAGACAAGGATGCGTAGAGTACTAGAATTAAACAGACGTTAACTAAACTCCAAACAGTTTAGTCAATATGACTTTTCCTTTCTCAGTCATGCAGGACCCTTCAGTCTTGTGATTAGAAAGATAACTCCATGGCTTACAAGATCTGAATCTATGACAAGAAAAGAGCCAATAAAAATTGACTACATTTGGGCTAAAGATCCATTTACTGTGCACAAAAAAAAAAACAAACACCCCAGCTGTTTCTTTTTCATATCACCTGTAGTAATAAATCTGAACAATAAATAATATTATTTATCAGTTAAAAGGATCTCTCGTAAATGCCCATTATGATCAGGCAGCACTGTGACAACATTCCATCCAAATATTCTAAGATTCAATAAATTTTTTAATTTTGGAGACACATTGGGGTTAACAGGTATATTTTTAATTAGGAAGCTGTATTTATAAAGTGAGGTAAATAATTGCAAAGAGTTTGGATAGCCTGACTTCTTATCTAATAGAAACCAGCTATTGTCAGTGGTCTAAATCCATTATGTTATATTTGGTTTCTACATTCACACACAGAATCAAAATCAAACTCATGCAAAGCCACTCCATCAGTGCTGGGTGGCCCAGCTGGTTTTAAGAATAAAATGAAATCACAAGAGGTCAGGCAATCACTCAGTGACAAGAAAAAAAGTAGAAGAGCCAGGAAAAAAAGCTAAGGATGAGGATCTGTGTTTTATCTTGTTACTGATTGGACATATTAAACATGATCTTAGTATCTATGATGAAAGCTATGGTAATATCACAGTCACAGAAGAGGCAATTTTAAAGAGTGTTTTGAAAGAACAGGTTGAGACACATTGTGCTATGATTCAAAGAAATGAAGTCACTTTGCAACTAGTACAGAAAAACCTCTAATGGGGTCACTGCAACAAAACGGTAATTTCTTTCATCATACGAACCCCGCAGAGTGTCGCAAGAGTTATTGGACTCAATTATCCTCTTCATTTAACTTAGTTTATTTCAGGTCAATAAAGCAAAGAATTCTATTGCTAACCTGCTTGGCACAAGCTATTCAGCCACAAGTAGAGGCTGTTTATTGCCTGTAGACATCTACTTCAGTATTACTGACTGTCACTGGTTCGGCTGAGGCAGGGCCAAACCACAGGACAAACTCTCTCTCTCCCATCCGCCTCTTCTCCGCTCCAGGAGGAAAGGGTTAGGAGAGAGATGAAAGGGAAAAGATGAAGTAAGTGGGCAAGGCCTCAGCTGAGTTTTGGACACTAAAACTATTTTAATGACAACAGAAAAGATATTATATGAACAATAAACAACAACAAGGGATTAACAAATATATACAAGGTCCAAGGGTCTGGTGCGGCGAGGGTTAAACCTCAGGCAAACGGCCATTAGGCCTCAGCTGAGTTTTGGACACTAAAACTATTTTAATGACAACAGAAAAGATATTATATGAACAATAAACAACAACAAGGGATTAACAAATATATACAAGGTCCAAGGGTCTGGTGCGGCGAGGGTTAAACCTCAGGCAAACGGCCATTAATGGCTGTGGCAGGTGGCCTCGAGCAGGGGCCGGGGCTGCCCCAGCCAGGTGCTGCCGGGCCGGAGCAGCAGCCGGCGGTGGAGCCGGCAGTCACCGCAGTGACCACAGCAGCCACAAGCAGGACGGCTCTGGGGTGAAAAGCAGCAGTCCGAGCGGCAGCAAGAGGTATTGGCCGGCAGGCAGGAGCAGCAGGAGGAGGATGGCCCCACAGAGCAGCAGACAGCAGCAGCCCACTCCTCCTTCGAGCCGCAAACACAGACCTCACGGCAGGGAAA
>NW_010428654.1:0-4931 GCF_000710305.1 Buceros rhinoceros silvestris | reverse complement strand
CTGCCGCAGCTGCTGCCGCTGTCACAACGTCTCCAGCAGGGGCAGGGCAGCAAATGGCCAGGGCAGGAGCTCTGTCACTCTCTGTACACGTTCCTTATGGAGATGTCATCCAGCTGAGGGGCTCCACAGCCAATGAGGTGCGGCGACATGCGGGGGGAGGAACACCTTAAGTGGTTTGTTTCTTATGTCAGTCAGACTGGTGTTATATGAAACCGGGACACCAACACAGACAATATAAACAGAAAGGAAAATGTGCTGGAAAAGCTGCTGTATGCATCAGCTGCCCTCAGAAAATAGAGCCGTGTTTCTGTACCAGAGATGCTGTATAAAGTGCAGAGGAGCCATGATGTTCCTCAATCCGCATTAGCAGGATGATGTGCTCTCTTTGCTCCACCTTCCCATGTGGCACGTCCTGGTTTCACTCTGTGCCCCTTGGCTACACCATCTCAGAGAAAATCTTTGGGGCAGGTTCATACATCAAGCACAAGGACATTTATGAACTTCTGTTAGGTCATTTCCCTTTATAAGTAAATGTCCACCTTTTGTAGGCTAAATAGCATATTTTATCTGGTTGTCAACAGCATCCCAGAAGAAGATTTTGTCATTTAAAGGAGTCATTTGTCCAAATACCCAGTACAGATAAATATATATTTCAATTTCTTTGAAGTTATACATCAGAAATATTTTCTGGAAGAACAAAAACATCATTCTCAAGGCAGATAGAAAAGATATAATATAATTTCCTTTCCATCAAATAGTAAGAGTAAAAAAATGCATTAAAGTATTTATATCTGGAAAGACATTTCAATATAAAAAAATTACCCATTTTGGAAAGTCTATAGGCGTGGAATATATGAAACAGAAAAGAATTACACTGTCTTGAACATCAGATTTAACTTTCCATTAGTTTATGTTGATGATTAAATTATGCTGATGTGAGGGTTATAGTGCCCTTGAGCCAAAGTTTAACAGTCCACTTACAGTCTAGTAATAGAGGTTTCAAGGAATGATGATTCTGTCATACTGCTGGTGTTATAATAGATATATTTGGATGGCTGTTCACATACAAATGTGTTTAAATGAAATGAGCATCATATCAATCAAGATTTGCAACACATCTGGGATTTTTTCTGGCACTTTATCTGTTTAAATTACATCTAAATTATAAATATTGTGAATATCAGCATTTAAAGTAATATTAACTTAACAACAAAGGAGACAGATAGCAGAAATATTTTGTTACTTCACTGTGACCTACAACATCATTGCGTTTTCTGATATTATTGCCAGAACTTGCCTATCCATTTTCACTTTGCAGAAAATTAATTCTTCATCTTTCTTAAAATTCACTGTACTGCAGAAGCACAGACCATTGCTGAGAGGTGATGTATCATGTGCCTCAAAACATGTACTTAGTGACTGCGTGGTCTATAAGGCCCTGAAGTAAGGTGCCTAATGCTAATAATTGCCACATAATAATTCAACTTTAACACTACAAGGCTTTTAAACTTGTGGGTTTGTTTTTTTTTTAACATCATAGACATGAGGCATTTCATTCACTTCACTTTGTTTGACACCTTACCTAGTTAAATCCTACCTTAGTGATGTTTCCTTAAACAAATTTTTCTGAGGCAAAGTGACAATGACTAGACTTCAAAACTATATCCAGTAGCAGATATATGTCTTGAAATAAATTCTCCTCTTTTCCTAAGCACATTTTCTGCTTTTTCCTGCCTCCAAAATTATGAAAAAAAAAGTCCATCAACCACGAAGATATTATTTACAAAAGCTGTCGATAAATAAAAACGATACATTATCTAAGATTCTGAAAAACCTATCAGACTAAGTGTTTCTGCATTAAAAAATTCCGCAGTTTCTGGAGTAAGCCAAGCTGTTCCTCTTGTTGAGTGTAACAAGATGCATGCAACTCAGCGGGGAGGAAAGGGCATTGTATACTCTAGGTGTGCCGAATGGCAAAGAGTACACCTGGAAAACCAGTAGATGCACATCTCACTTGGACACTTCCCTCATCTGAGAATAAATAAATGTGTGGAACAGTAGCTGTGAGCCCCAAAGGCCTGCAATTACCATAGGAGCACAAGCACGAAGTATCAGTCTGTCTCAGAGTTCTCACTCTGCCAGTGCTAAAAGAGGGCTCCTGGGCAAGAGTACGGGAAGTATGACCTGTGATCATTTCTAGAAAAGAGTAATTTAGTACCTTGAACTAGAGGTTGTAGTTGAAACAAAATGTTTTCTGATGGAGCTAAACTTTATGAATTTCTTTTTGAACCCATTTATACTTTGACATCCATGAGACCTGCAGCAATGAGGTCCATGGTTTAATAATGGAGAAATAGTGACAAATTGTTCCCAGTTTACCTCCTCCTCACAGTATATGCTTTTACGAACTTCCATTGTCTTTCCCTTCAGCTGTCTCTTTCCAACCTGAAGACTCAGACTGCTTTATCTGTCTTTATACTTCTGCTTTTACAGCGCCCTGTGGCAATGAGTTCCACAGTTAAATAAATGAGGAAACAACATAAAATAAATCCCATCTTTCTTCTCTACACTATTTACAATGGTACAAACCCTTATTTAATCTTTCTTTAAATTGTCTTTTCCAATCTGAAGCGTTCTGGTCCATTTTATAGCCAAACTTCATTTTTTAATAGGAGGTTGCTCCAAACCTTTAGCAATCTTTGCTACGCTTCTCTGTGCCTTTCTTAGTTCTTTGTTTCTTTTTTTTTTTTTTGATAAAGGAAGTGTAGAACTTGCAGAAGTTTTTAAACTAAAGGCACACCACAGATTCTTAGTGACATAACAGTTGCTTTATTTGCTTTTCATTCCTTTCCAAACAATCCTAAAAAGTCTATTTGCTTTTCTGACTGTTGTGGAGCACGTCATGAGTTTTTCAGAGAACTATCTAATAAGATTTTTTTTTCTGAGTGATTTTAAGTACTTTAAAGTTTATCATTATGCACGTATTTTCCCCCATGTACATTGCTTCTCAATTACCCACACTAAATTTCATTTGCCATTTTTTTTAACCTAAGCAATCGGTATCATCAAACTGTCCTGTCTCTCTAGGCAACCAGTTGTAGTTTCTTCTAGAAGAATAGTTTCAGAGGCAGATAACAAGGGTCAGTCTGCAGACCTGTTTTCATGTGAGAGAAGCTAATTTTTGTCTTTTCTGGCTTGTATTCAAGAACCAGTGATAAGGTATATTTACCTGCTTGAAATCTTTATGTGTACCTTTATGGCCAGACTGATATAAAATACAGATTGATACAGAACATGCATTTTTAGTAGAATTACATTTTACAATTAAATGTACAGAATGAGTTAACCAAGTCGAGGTTGGGAGGGAGGATTTACTTATCAATAAGGCAAAAGTTGTTTATTAGCTAGCAAAGTAGACAAAATGACATCTGATTTAGCAAAGACACATTAGCATTTCCAAGGATATGGATTAATCCACTGCTTTGGATTATGAGGCATGACAAGCTGTCTGTCTTTTGCAGAAAGAAGATATAAAATATTTTTGGGTAAAGAGATTATAAATCCGGAACCTTGGAAGATTTCAAAGGAGAGATTGGCTATAAAAGCTAACATGCATCACTGAGGCAGGATACTCTCTAATAACACAACATGAGGCATGAGGAGCATAATAAGCAAATACAGACAATCCCTGACAATCACCTTGTCTGGACAATTTATCACAAACCACCTAAATATGAGGAAAAGGAAGAAAAAGACAGCTGCTTACCACCTTAACATTAAGGAAAGCAAGAAAGCAGGTTAAGCATAATTTTTCTGCCCCCCACCTACTCTTTTCTAAAATTTATAGGTGTTTTGCCTCTTTGTCATGACGTAACCAAAATAATTTATTATGCATTTTATTTACCATGGTTTGAGTTAGATATATGATAGAGTGAAAGTCAAATGGTAAGTGAGTAACAATAAGGCATTCTTCACATAAAAATGAAATAAATCTACTAAACAAGCTTCCTAAGCTGACCATGAGAGAACTCAGACTCACAGAATATTATTCCGAGCATCAAAGCATAACAGGGTGTGCCCATTTTCTTCTAGTTAAAGCAGGTGGAGGAGCAACAGGAAGGGTGGAGGGAGGGGCGGGGGGGGCAGTCACAACAGTGATTCACGTTTCAGGTAACTAGTAGGAATCGTGATCGTTTTCTGCACTAGAGACTCTGTCTGGACCCTGTAAATGCTTTCTAAGTTTTCTTCAGATGCTTTTTATTGTTTGGTATGAGAATGTGTCACTTCATTATTCTTCACTCTTGTGACTTTATTCAATGAGATAGATACTAAACAGCAGAGATCTAAGCACAAAATCTTGATACAACTTTTTCTACCACTGAGAAAGCTGTTGACCTATTCCCACCTTATGTTTCTTATTCTTCAGTCATTTTCTAATCCTTACAAGAGGAAATTCCTTTCCTCTTATGCTTTTTGAAGTTTGTTTAAATCCAAGCTGAGTATCTCTCATGCATCTGTTGCCCACACTCTCACTGGTTCCTTCTGATACCCCTGGGTAATGCATCTTACTTCCAAGTCACCTGTTGCACACTGTGGAACATTTTTCCGTGTGTTTATTCATCCTGTTCTTTATTATAGTTTTGAAGTTTTAAATCCTATTTTCTTTCCTCCATTCCTTGAATCAGGTTTGCTATAAGCAGTAGATTATACCACAATTAGAAATTTATCAGTTTCATTTTTGAATGTCTCAGGAACTTTGGGGTAGCTGTCATTAATTCCATCTTTCTCTGTTTTTGTTTTCAGCAACTTCAGAGTCTTAAATATTCCCAATAACAGTCACAATTCTGGTTAGAGATCTAATGACATTTCTTTCTGACCACATCTTTCAGGGTAGCTTCTGACTTGTCCCGGTTTGGGCTAAACTTCCTGGT
>NW_010428653.1:12893-16022 GCF_000710305.1 Buceros rhinoceros silvestris | reverse complement strand
CGCCTTCCCCGCTCTCTGGCCTCTCTCCACCGCCCCCATCTCGGCGTCTGCGCTGGCGTTTTGCCCCCGCGAGGGAGGTGACACCGAGGGGGCTCCACAGCGGCCCCTGCGCGTATCACTTCCACGGGGAACAGCTGTGGGACAGTCTGAACGCAGAACTTTAATTACATCAGCTGGAAGTGGGACACGGGCATGATTTCAGTGTAAAATTATTTGCTTCAGTGTCTTTGTCAGCACAAAAAGGTAAGAAAAATTGACGCTCGTACTGCAAATGAAGATGCACAGACGGTTTCTTCTGCACTGTCCAGCTTGCTGT
Organism: Buceros rhinoceros silvestris; assembly: GCF_000710305.1. Taxonomy (NCBI): domain Eukaryota; kingdom Metazoa; phylum Chordata; class Aves; order Bucerotiformes; family Bucerotidae; genus Buceros; species Buceros rhinoceros. The sequence goes on along the minus strand of NW_010428653.1, from coordinate 15,706 downwards.
CCTGCTTCCCGGCTTCCAGAACCGCACCTCTGTCTCCGCAGCTCTGCAGGTTGGATGGAGCACCAGCTTTTCAGACTGAACAAGCAATGATGTGGGTACATGTCATAAGATTGAGGATTTCTTCTAGATTTTTTTTTTTTATTGTGCCTTTCCTCTGATAGACTTTGGCTGCTGGAAGAGTGCCAGGGGGACGGAAGTAACAGCTCCTGAGGGCTGGGCAAAACCCGGCAAAATCCTAACGCCCAAAGCTCAACGCTTCCTCGTGCCATGCCTAGCATGTGCGGATCACTGACATTTAGCATGCTTGGAAATATTTTAATGCACTTTAATTCACATTCAAATCATTGCTGAGTAAGATTATATTTACTACATGCTTAGCTTTTCTTCCCTCTGGGGACTGAAGTCTGACTTTTTTTTTTCTGTTGCCTGTAGCACACACAAAGAATCTCTGCTGGAATGTAAGCGGTTGTGTAATAAAGTTGGATGGGATCACTGACATTTAGCATGCTTGGAAATATTTTAATGCACTTTAATTCACATTCAAATCATTGCTGAGTAAGATTATATTTACTACATGCTTAGCTTTTCTTCCCTCTGGGGACTGAAGTCTGACTTTTTTTTTTTCTGTTGCCTGTAGCACACACAAAGAATCTCTGCTGGAATGTAAGCGGTTGTGTAATAAAGTTGGATGTGATGCCCAGCTGCTGGGTTCCGCTGGTTCATTCCGCTTCTTCCCTGAACGAGCTATTTTCAACGCTCCCTCTTGAGCCAAACGTGGGGCACTGGTGTGAGCCTCTGCTTACCCCATTAGTGTCACCTCCTCTTACTGCCTTTCGTGGTGACTTTGCATGTTCTTTGGGGCAGGGTTGGATAGCTCGCAAGTGGTGAAAATTCAGCCGCCAGCTTCCTGGGCATGGTGCAAGGCTCAGGTGGGAGTTGCTTTAGATTCTCCATTTGCTTAATAAAAGCAGAACAAGAATTCTACAGGGAACAAAGTGGTGACTTTATTGAGTTCATCCATGCTCACGCTTTGGCGCTGCACTTAAGGCTGTTTGAAAATACCACAAACAAAAGAAAAATCACGCATCTAAACCCCAACCTATTTTCCGACTAGAGAGGAGAAGGCACTTACCCCTCCCTGTTCCACCACTGCTGGGAGTTCCAGAAGTGCCAGGAGCTGTAGATGGCTGCAGGACATGTTTCAGCTCAGTTGAGTTTCCTTCCAAGAGCCCCTGGCACATTTCCAACACAACCAGCTCTCACAGCTGGGCCTTGAAGCTGCACCATTATCAGTGGATGGGGCAAAGGAAGGGTTTGCACCATCTGGGAATTACTCAGATGGACGCTTCCCAAATGCCCCCCTTTTTCTCCTACAGTTTCTGATCCTCCAAAGTTGTCCCCAAACTATTCCGTGTCTTCACAATGGCACTAGATTTTCCTCATAGCTCTCACTTTTCCACATTTCTCAATAATTTTTTTTCCCCACTCAGCCTTTTTTGGCGCTTTTCATTTCCTCATGCCTGAGCGAGAGGTTTGATCAGCCCATAATCCATGCACCTCGTGAGGCAATCACGTGCTACATTAATGATGTGCTGCTTCTTGGGGTCATCCTCCTGCTTGCCAACGTACGTCAGGATCTCCAGGAGCTCCGACTCCACCAGCCTCTTCGCTAGCTCTTTGTCAGAGCTGATCAAGTTGAAAGCGATGACCAGCCCTTGGTGCTGCACTTTTAGGTTGTCGTGCAAGCAGAGCCTCTGCAGGATTTCCAGCCACTGGGTGGTCTTCAAGGGAGAGCGAGCTCATTAGTGTCTATCCAAGGAACCCCTCAGCCAAGCACACCCGTTTGGCGGGGTGTTGCTCAGCAGAAGGAAGCACTGGGACCCGCCTCTTCAATACTCGCGCCAGGTTTGGTTATTCCATTGTTTAACTAAGGAAAACTGACTCCAAACTATTGAACCCTGGTTTGTTATGCTAAAGGCAGAAGCTTTCATGGCACTAGCACCACATGAAACCACTTTCACATTTCGGCTGCTGCATAAGCTCTGTGCAAAGAATCTGGCCAGAGCATTGACGCAGCTGAGGTGATGGCAAGCAGACCACCCTCACAGATTTCCCTGAGCCCCTCCTTTGCCGTGATGAATCATTTTCATTCTAACAAGCCCCAGTGTCTGATCCCTGCGTGTGGGCAGCAGCAGGGCTCCGAAGTTCTCAACCGCGGCTCTTCACAGGTGTTCTGCTGTGCAGGCTCTGAGGTCTCAGGACCTACAGATCTGTGCAGGACCTGGAGATATTTTAGGATCTGTAAAGCTCAGTGGGTAACAGGTAACCTCATTTCTGACTGAAACAAGGTTTGGGTTCCAGGTTACTTATCAAGCTTTAAGGGCCTACAGAAAGATATTCTGCCGTCCTAACCTTGCTCGACAGCGGGCACCCTGGGCTTAGCTTGAGGAGTAGCTGTTCAGAAACGTTTCTGCTCTGAGGTGAAGGTCTAGTGTAGGGCTGGTTTACTGTGTGCAGAGACAGACCAGGAGCACCCACACCCAGGGCTCAACTTCACCAGGTTCCTCACCATCAGACTGGTGGACTACACCTTCCCTCTGAGAGGCATTTTTGTGGCTGAGCCAGCCCCTCCCAGGGTATGTCTACACCGCCAATCACCACGTGATGCTCTTACCACTTCAGTCATCTTAGAGCAGAGTTTCTTTTGTGCTGCTGTAAGCATGGCCAGGGCTCCAGCTGCTGCAACCTGGACTTTCTCATCATCCTCACCGCACAGTAACACCACCAACTTCAGCCGGTCGTTTCCATCTGCC
>NW_010428653.1:12140-12792 GCF_000710305.1 Buceros rhinoceros silvestris | reverse complement strand
AACCTAAAAAAACAACCGACCATGATAGCCAGAGACGACATGTTTAGGAACGCTCAGCACAGGGGCTCACAAACGGGTGCAGGCAGCCGAGTCCGAGCTGCCTGGAGCTACCTCCTTGTTGACCACCAGGTTGCACATGCACTCTGTGGCTGCCTGTCGGAGTTGGTCGTGATTCTCAAACATGTAGTTCTCAATATCTGGCAGGGCCTTCTCCTTGACTATCTTCACCCTGTGAAGGAGAGCAGCCAAATAAAATAAGTCACGGCACAAGAAATAACCAGCGTACTGGTAAAATATTAACTGCAGACAGGGAAGGCCTTGAGACAAACCAGTGTTGGCAGCACTGGAGCTCAGGACACGTGGTTAATTCTCTGTCTAATGCAGATTAGGTTCATGTCTTTTTTACAGTAAAACATGCCACACTCTTCTTCCTATTTTATTAATCTTTTAGTTCTGAGACCTTCGTAGCTCTGCCAAAGGTAGCTCAAACTGACCAGTCTTCGTAGTCCTACAGGAAAAGTGTTGAACTGGAATTCGCATTCACTCCCGGGGAAGGAAGAAGGTCAAAAAGCTGTTAAACTCACCGAAGTTTATCACTTCTTCCTGAAAAGTTAGTGAGACCCAGCAGAGCCTCGTAATTCTGGAGGCCGTC
>NW_010428653.1:0-12016 GCF_000710305.1 Buceros rhinoceros silvestris | reverse complement strand
CAGGCTGACGAGGGGTCTCACCACCTCGTACACCTAAGAAGAGAAGGTACGCCACTGCTTTTCCAGCTCTCAGATCTTGGCAGTTTTCATTTGCCAAAGAAATTATGAAGTTTTGGGGTTTGTTGGGGTTTTTTTAAGCTTACCCTCTCCCCAGGGAATGCCATGTCAGGATTGGAGATAGCAGCAATTTTTGCCAGAGCGTGAGAAGCCTTTATCTTGCCAACTTCTGTACCTTCCAGGGCCAGAGGTATGAGGGCCTAGTGACACACAGAAAAGCATTCGGCATCTCTGAGAAGATTTACAGGACTGCCTTAACATTCTAAAACAAGTCAGAACTGTCCTGAAGATGTGTCTGTTGAAGAAACAAGTCTGGATCGAGGCCACGGTGACATCTTGCTTTTGTGCTCAAAGAGGCACCGCACCAGAGCTTGTAGCTCACATGGTGTCAAGCTTTGGAGAGATGGGACCAGAGAGTCAGCCTGGACCCTGGGGGCAATCGAGACAGCTCATGTTTTTCTGTCACCTTCCCTCACTGCAGACACTTTGGAGGCTCCCAGCAGACACCAACAGCACTTCGGGTTGGGCCACAAGCATAAAAGTAATCACCTTTCCGCCACCTTGAGCAACAATGGTCCCCCGGTCCTTGGGGTCTTCGCACAAGGCAAGGAACACCCTGCAGAAGCACAGCACCGCTTAGTGAAACAGCCACGTGGGAAGGCAAAGCCCATGTCCCTTGTGGAAGGGGGATAAGGATCTGCAGGAGTGCCCGACCCACCGGAAGAATTCCAGATGTTTATGCCAGTGCCCACAGCACTCTAGGAGGAAGCAATGAATGGCACAGTAAGAAGTGTCCAGTCATGAACTCTATTCCAGCCAAAACCAGTACGGAGGGCTAGAAACTCAGAGTGCCTTAGGATGCAACCCAGTGAGCCAACCCCCAATCCCCAGATGTGGATTTTTATGACATCACCCGAGAAAAACTTTATGGTTTAAATCTTTTCTCCACCTCCCTTTCATCCCTCCGCCAAGGCAGAAGGCGCCACCCCACTAAGCAAGGAGCCAGCCCAGGCACCCATCCCGGCGGCGCAGAGGCTGGCCAGCACTCCCAGCTCCCACGAGAGCAGTGAAGGCACCTGGCGATGAGCTCCTTGCTCTGGTCCGTCAGTATGGCACTGTCCGCCTTCACCATGCAGGCCAAGGCGGAGACGACGCCGGCTTTCAGCAACCTTTTCACCCGCTTCACCACAAAATCCTTCCTGTCCTGGGGGGGACATTGGAAAGGGATTAGCCCCTCAGCAGCTGCCATCCTGCTGGCTACAGCCAAGCCTGGTTGGAGAGCAAAGCAATTTCAGCCTCGAGACAGGAGACCCGAGGTCTGGGACAATGGATACACCGGAGAAAGTCTTCAGATCCGAGCACCTCTTCCCAGCTCCCCAGCTGGGGCAAACCTACCTTTGGATGCTCCTCGGGAACATGCTGCTTGGAGAATTTTGCCAGTTGCACCAGCTCTGGGACCAGCTCCTTGGTGTCATAGCTGTTGGTACAGTTCACCAGTGCAGAAGCCACAGAATACAAGATGGTCTTGTCGCTTGTCTGCACAGAGAAATAAAAGCTTGATTGAGTGTGAGGGGGACACAGCAGGGAAACAGGTTCCTTAGGACTGCCATCGTGGTGGTTTGCACTGGCTGAAGTGTTCTAGGGCTTATCCCCAGCTTTATAGCCCAGGGCAGGGAAAACCAAAAGTGTTTAAGGTCAAACAGGCTGTTTGATGTCATCAAATGCTGCCAGCATCTTGATGCCTTTGATTTTCCAGCAGTTGCTGACAGGAGAGGTAAGAGCAACCTTCCTCAGCCTTGGGAGGAGAGCAGGATGACCACAACCTTGAGGCGTCTCCATGGCACAGGCAAACCCAAAGTTTTGCTAAACTAGAGGTGAGAAGTTGGGGGTCACAGCTCCTGCTTGGGGAGACAGTGCTGGGCTGGAGAGCTGGGAGAACTTGATGCTAGCAGAGGAATGAGGGATCAAGGTAAGGAGATGGACCTTGGCTAATTCAAACATAGCTTGCAGGGCTGGCTCATCTTCAACAAAGTCATCTTTCACATCTGCGTCGAAGGTTAGGTAGGCCAGCCCTTCCACAGCCCATTTCCTGGTGCGGGCGTCAATGCTGGTGTTGCACAACCATCTGGAAGAGAGAAAACCACCCACATTTCTATCTCGCGAGCCAGGACTACTTTGGGAGAAGAGGAAGGAAAAACAGATATTGAGACTATTTCAGGCCCAAATGTGTCCTTAGGTTCTGCTGCAGCTGCTAAAGACTAGATGCTTCCCTTGAGACATGGCCTTCTCCCCGTGGCCCAGCAAGAGGGATCTAAGTGCTGCAGGGAAAGACCATCCAGAACGGCTACTCAGCACTGCTTTGCCTTCATCATCACATGAAACATGTGATGCCCTGCCAGCCAGTGCCGGCAGCAATGCTCACCCACTCGGTCACTTCCTAACTTCATCCCACCTCCCTGGTGAGTCCACCTGGTAAATTCACCTTCCAAAGGTGAATAGGATACTTGCATGTATCCTAGGTAGGACTTGATCAGGCTGTACCATTCTGGCAAAGAAGGAGGCACTGGGCCTGGTGTCTCACATGGGAAGTGAGGGGGGGAGAAGGTTTATCTGGATATCGAGGCAGAAGGTCGCTTCAGGCACAGAGGAGCTCCAGGTCCCAGTGCAATGGCTCTGGGGACACTGTCAGCTGGGAAGCAGCAACAGTAAATGAAGGTAATGTGCGGGCACCCAGAAAGGTCTGGCCAGCAGGTCAAGAGAAGTGATTCTCCACCTCTGCTCTGCTCTGGAGAGACCCCCCTGCAGTGCTGGGTCCAGCTCGGGGCTCCTCAGCACAGCAGAGACACGGAGCTGCTGGAGCGGGGCCAGAGGAGCCCCAGGAGTGACCCGAGGGTGGAACCCTCTGCTGGGAGGAGAGGGGAGAGAGCTGGGGGGGTTCAGCCTGGAGCAGAGCAGGCTGCGGGGAGACCTTAGTGCAGCCTGTCAGTGCTGCAAGGGGCTGTCAGAGAGCTGGGGAGGGGCTTTTTACAAGGGCATGTAGTGATAGGACAAGGGGTGATGGCTTTAAACTGCAAGAGGGGAGATTTAGATCAGACCTAAGAAGAAGTTCGTCACTGTGCAGGTGGTGAAACACCCTCACTGAGAGGTGGGATGGTTGTGGATGCCCCACCCCTGGAAGCGTTCAAGGCCAGCTTGGATGGGGCTTTGAGCAACCTCATCCAGTGGAAGGTGTCCCTGTGCATGGCAGGGGGGTTGGACTAGATGATCTTTAAGGTCCCTTCCAACCCAAACCACTCTGTGATTCTGTAACAGAAGAAAAAAGTGACATCACTCACTTCCGGCACTGCCTGGCCAACTTCTCCGTGGACCCCTCAGCAAACTGCCGCAGTCCATAATCTGTACCTCCTGCTGAGCCCAGCTTGCAGAGACCCTGAGGAGGATGAAGGGGATTCACCGGTGAGGAAGGTTCATTAATCCTCCAGTATTGCTGTCCCAAAGCAGCCTAATCCCATACGTAAGGTCTGAAGTCAGTTCTAACAGAGGAAGGATTCTACGACCCAATGGATCGTTCAGCTGGTAGCACAGAAAAGTGAGGGGCTGTGCTCTTACTGGATGTCTCTGATGGAAGATTATCCTTTGAAGTTTTGCCTTCAAAGTTACCAATAATCCACATGACCTCCTGGTCTGTCATCTCCCCTTTCCTGTTAGGGAGACGCACTATGAACTATTCCCCAGCTGAGGTGAGTGAACCCAACGTGTTCCCAGGACCTTCCCCCTCTCCCAAGTCTGTGGTTAAGCTGGTGAGTGTGGCAGGAGCTGCCATCCTTACCACCAGGGCTCGGATTTTGATCTTCTCATTCTTGGTCTTCTTGTAGATCTCCTTCAGGAGTGTCACCCCGTTGGAGATGATGAAGGTGGCTCGGCTAAGCTTGGTGGAGGCATGGATGAGGGCTTCCACAGCCACCAGCTGGTCAATCTCCCTCTCGGACCCACACAGGGCAACCATCATCTCCATGACTCCCTTCATGCCAAGCAGCTTGTTGCCTAAGTCAAAAGGCCCTTGCAGAACTCCAGACACCATCTGGATGGCATGGAGTGTCTTATCCATGTCCTGTGGGTCAATTTTGCTCCTGTGTGGGATAGAGAGAGTCAGCACGTGGAACAGTAGGTGCTTACAGTTCTCATTGCCTTGGGCAGAGAACATTCCCCCTCAGTCGGGAACTGAGCTGCACTGCGGAAATACCCACGGGTTGGGACACTGCTGAGCCCAAACTCCTGCAGAGGCTGTGGACCAGCAGGCAGGAGGACAACGTGAGGGTCTGAGGATCCAACAGGATCTCAAGCAAATCATTATCTCCCAGGGCCTCGATTTGGCATCGCAGTGGCTAGCAAGTGCCTCGTCTCATCCGTAAGCCCCCCTGCTCCAGTGGCTCTGGGCCAGCTCAGCCCAGTAAGCTCCGACTCACTTGATGTACTCCTCGCAGATCACCCGGTAGTTGTCACGCTCCGGGTCGCAGCGCAGGTCATCGTAGAGTTTATTTAGGAGGACGGAGGCGGTGAGCTGGGTATTCTCTGTCAGCGGCAGGCAGTCGGGCAGCTCAGGAATCTGGCCCACCACTTTCAGTATCTTTTTTAAGCCTGGAGACAATGGAGTGATAGGGCTGTCAGAGGGGAGAGGGTCTGGACGAAATTCCAGGTACTATTTGTTGGTTTCTTGTAATGAAAGAGCCAGCTTGGACGGTTTTTAATTACTTTGCAGCCTAATCACATCAGCCTTAAACAAGACAGACACTCAGACATTTACTGGGGAGGAGCTTCTGCTGGTGAGATTACAGGTTTGCAGCATCAGGCTTTTATCCAGCTCTCAGAGTGAGATAAGGGAAACTGCATTTGGACCCTGATTGGATCCGTTATTTTTGTCAGGAGGCATTAGACCTCCTGACCTCCAAAGCTGGAGGGCTGAGGAAGTCAGTGACTTCCAAGTGATTCCAGATGTCTTAACCCCCCTTCTGCTAAAGTGTAATTAAATAATGTTCACCAAAATGGTAACATGTACAAGGGAATGGGGATCAAAACACACCGCACACAAATTCCTCACCCCCTTCCAGTTTTAGACGTGACCAATTTAAGGGTCCAGCACAGTGCTCCTCTCCAGCAGACGATTTATCCAAGTAAAATCCTCCAAATGGTAGCAAATACGTTGGAATAAACTAACCAGAGAAGTTAAGTCAGTCCTTTAGAACCCAAAAAGTCCTTGCTTCATATATAGTTTTTCCCTCTTAAATGGTTTTCTGCTAAGTCGGACTTTTTTTCAGGATTTCGTGCACCAAAAAAGCCCAGAGAGGTTTCATTTGATCAAGAGGCTCAGTTCTACAGACATTCAGGCAAGAATACACAGCTCCACACCTCCCAGACCACAACAGGGGTGAGGGGAAGGACTCACCATTGTCGATGACAAAGGTGGTCCTGCTGTTGTCGAGGTCTTTCAGGTCCTTCCTCGGTGTGTTCTTGTTGAGGAGGTTGAGAGCTCGGTCTCGTCCCTGCCCAGATACTTTCTTACTGACGAGCATATCCAGCAAACGCATCGTGATCATCCTCAAATCTTTTTTAGTATCTGCACAGAAACCAGACAGTAGCAGCCAGTTATAAGAGATTATCTTCCGAAGCGGGTGAACCAGTGAAAACCATTCACAGCCAGCGCATGGCTGGACTGTAGGTACGTCAGTTAACACCACGAGGAGCAGCGCTGCGTGCAGGTTGTCATCCTGGACAGCTGAAGGGTGAAGTCCCCACTTCACCAAAGAACAAGGAGTCAGTGGACATGCAGGAGCAGAGCCCTCCCTGCTCGTCCCACTCCTCCTCCAGCAGTGAGACTGAAGGACCACCAAGACATGCGCCATTACCTAGCACTAGGGCCTCCTCCTTCCCGTGATGCTCCTCTTTCCCCTGGCCCATCAAGCAGTCGGTGATGGTCTGCAGGAGGTTGCAGACGGCCAGGGAGATTTCTTCGTTGTCTACAGACATCCACATACAGATGTTGTCGATGCCCAGGTGATGGAGAATGGCGGTGGCCTGGCCCCAGAGAGGAGAGAGAGGGCAGCTGTGAGGGCTGGGCACGAGCCTGGCCTTCCTGCGTGCTTTGGGCATCCTGCCCTTGTACACAGGGAGCCTTTGCCTGGGTGAATCCCCAGTCGGTACGAGGCAGAGTTTGGCTTTTCACTCTTATTTTCACTTTTAAGATGACAACTCCTAAGATCTAGCTTTGCCAGGAATGCAACAGACTTTCCAACGAGGATGTCGAGATGAGCATGGCTGGGTCTGGGAGAGGCCCTCAGGCAAGGCTCTTCGCAAAGAGCCTGTCTGCTGCGTGAACCCCATCGTGGCTGCGAGCACACCCAGTGCCACCTTGCAGCCTGTCCCCGCGCACAGTGGCACATCCATAACTCGGGGGAGGCACGTTCAGGAGCACACCGACTTCGGGGCTTTGCAGAATGGCCTTTTGGCATGACAACAGTTAATGTTTCAGAAAAAGGTTTCCCCTGCATTGGGCAGAAATCCGGAAAACTCTGTTTTTGTTGTGTCAGTGCCCCCCACACCTTTGCACTCTCACACTGACATGGATGTTCATTTTGCCCATGTCCATCTCCTGCTTCTAATCATGTAACACAGACAGGGCTTCTCATGGGCTGTCTTCCACCATAACAACTGCCTTGGTGTGGAGGAACCTTGCTGCCTCAGAGCCCCTGGGACTCGCCCTGGACCCTTCCTGGGAACCTTAACTTTCTTGTAGACCCTTCCTGCTTTACTTCACCGAAGCCTTGGACAAAACTTGCCCAAAGTTACTTGGTTTTGTTGCTTTTCCGAGACCTGTGATGAAGGACATGGGTTTGACCCAGCCATGCCCACCACCACCACCCGTGTGGTAACAACTTGGCGTAAGTTTTACTTCACCAGCGCACATGAAGGCACCATAGGGAACACGTACAGCTTTGACCCCAGGGATGGGGAGCACGGTGACAGGCGAAGGTTCGATAGTCTGTGTTAACCCCACTTGCATAATTATTTGTATTTTCCACCTTACAATTTAAAATTTCATGTGTAGGGTTTAATTTTTTCCTGCACTTACCAGAAGGAAGACAAGAAATCCTCACTGGTCGCAAACGTGAACTATGGCAATTTTCCACTCCCCCAGGTGTAAGGCAAGAGCAGGTAACGTATCGAGCACCCCATGACTTACCCGAGCCTTATGTCCTGTGCACATGCCCGAAAGTGTCCTCACGGCTGCCAGGATCAGCTCAGGATTTTTGGTTTCTATCAGCTGCAGCAGCAAGTTGACCCCGTTGTTCTGGAAAATCCTCTCGGCACCTGCTTCCTCCCGCCCCAGGACTATGAGGTTGTTGGCAGCCTGGATGGAAGACGGAAGAACCAGGGGTCAGTGGCACAGCCCTGCCAGCATCCTCCAAAACACCTTTGTGCAGCTCTGGGATGTCGCGGGGGGACCATCGTGGTGGCCATCTCCAGATGGATGGAGCAGACCGGCTCAGACCCCACCAGACAGTCTCTTCAGGTGCATCTGGGGATTGTCTTTGCTCTGCCCAAGAAAATGGGTCACTGCCTGGAGAGAAAAGTGGGGAAGGTGGCAGAGATAGGCCCAAGGAGAAGTCCAGACGGTTCCCACTCTTGGTGTGTTGGGTGGTTGGCTCACCTTCCCTCGGCACAGGGGAGATGCCTCACTGGGACGTTTCTCCTCCCAGTTGTCTCTCCAAGCTCAGCTCATCTCCCAGCTCCTCCATCCAGGGGAGGTGGGGAAGGGACCACAGCCTTCTGCTCCTCGCTGCAACCCCTGACACTAAACAGCAATTTTGTCAAGTCCAGGACAGTTCTCACCTTTTCTCGCTTTTCTTTCTCGCTGTTCTCATCCAGCAGGATTTCAAACATCTTCTGCACCCTCGAGTCCGTGGAGAACTGAATGCGCAGCTGTGCCGACAAGAGTGCATAGAGCATGAGGGAGGAAACCGAGACGCAATTGTCCTTTATCACTTCAAGGACACCACAGACCCTCAAGCCACAATTAAAAGACAATTTAAGCTGAATAACAACATCATGGTTTCTCAACGATCAGCATCGATTACCCATCTCAGACTCACGGGCACGGGCAGAGCCAGCCCCAAACCATCATTTATGAGACCTCACGGTACCTAGCGATGCCAGGACTTGTCCACAGCACCCCCCTACACGTTACTAAGTCAATGTGGCAACTGCCAGACCCAGTCCAAATCTGGTCCAGTTACTTGTCAGGACCTTACCAAGACATTCAGCACCAGCCCAGCCTCAGGAGGGAGCTGCCACACTTAAACTATTCAACCTGATCCTCGGATTTATACACTTCAAGCATGAACTTCCAGTTAACGGAGCCTATTTATCCCCCTGCATTGTTATGCGTTTCCAGTACAACCAACAACCCACCAGGGTAACCCAGAGCAAGGACTTCCCACACCTGGTCTGTGAACCTGGGACTGCTCCCCCAGCATTTACCTTCTCCTGGATGTTGGCCCCCAGTCGCCTCAGGGTCTCCTGGAAGTTTTTGTTGCGGGGTTCCATGGTGGCACATTTCTGAGCATCTTTGAATGCTTGGTCCAATTTCCCCAGTTTTTCCAGAGCTTGGCTGCGCCGGTACAAGGCCTTGATATCCGAAGCATTGATGTCAATAGCTGGGGAGGGGATCCAAAACAGCAGGCGTCAGATTTTGCTTCTTGGAAATCGTCTGTGGAACCTGCGCTTTGCTCTACGACGCCTGCAGCTGCGTGGGTTGTGGTTGTTCACACCGTGAGTGGATCGGTACCAGATCAGCACCGACACAATGAACTGGTGCATGTCCTTTTGAACCTCCTCCAGCAGTGCCCGTGCGGCCCCAGCATTTGGGTGTTGGTGGCCATCAAGAATGAAACCACAGTGCCCCAAAAGCAGAAGGGAGAGCAAGCACACCCCGCCTGCAGCTCTGCTTTCGAGCACAGCCCCTCTTACCTCTAGATGCATCCGAGGCTGCCTTGGCGTATTCCTCCTGGGAAAGCAGAGAGGGGATTTGTTAGCAGTGGGACAGCAGGGCATGTCCCTATAGCTGACACACACTGTCACCTCTGTCCCCATGTCCTATCAGGACACCCCAGTGAAGCCTGCAGCAGCCAACTGAAGGAAAGACGAGGGCTTTGGTACCATCACTGGTGGGAGGGCAGAGGAAAAGGTCTGTGGTGCAGGTGAGACAACATGCTGCTGCTGACGCAGCTGCAGGCTGCGGGCAGTGGGGCAGGAGGGGACACTCACAACAGCCTGTGCGCAGCTTGCTCTGGGCTGGTGGCACTTCTGCCTTAGTGAAAACTCAGGAATATGCAAACAACCTGCTAAGATCCCACAGCACGTCGCCACAAGCTGGCTTGTGGAGGGAGCCGATCATTGTTGGTACTGGGACAGGCAGGAAGAGCGATGCCCCTGCACCCACCCCGGGGCTTACAGCGCTCTCCCCTGAGCTGCTGGCCAAAAGCTTTTGCTTCAAAGTGACTAAGCAGGACCGTCTCACAGCCGAACCGGCTTGCTCAGCCCCATCAGGACTGAAGCAGGCAGACAGCTTCACTGCTCCAGGACAAGCCCAGAACAAATAATTTCAGACCGGATTGCAATGGACAAGCCACACAGCCCACAGCGGGCAGTGCCCTTGGCTGCCTCCCTGCTCGTCTGCCCGAGCCCTCCCAGGCCAGCCGGGAGCTTTTCTCACCTGTTTGAGGAAACAGGCTGCCCTGTTCCGGTACAGCACAGCCTGCAGTGCCTTGTCCTTGTTGAGCTTCAGGGCTTGGGTGTAGCTGTGGATGGCTTTCTCATAGTCACTGGCCTGAAAATATTTATTGCCCTCCTCCTTCAGCTGGATGGGATCCTCCATCTGGAGAGCTTCAAGGAAAAACATCGGTTTGTGTCCCATTTTCACCTGCCTTCTGCACCAGCTTGAGTTCCACCACGAGACCGACGTTAATTAACACCCATTAATAAACGCAGCTTACCACGCTGAGGGGGTTTGGAAGTGAAGACCTAAGCTGCTCCTCAAGGCTGCGGCTCCTCAGCAGCTTTTCCCACGGCTGCAGATCCTTGGGATTCAATGGATAAAACAATGAAAATCAACAACAAAATGAGTTAAAGAATTAAAGATGCCTGCCCGCAGCACAGAGAGTCCGTGCGGCTCAGGAGAGAGCTCGCCTCCCGCTCCAAGTTTGGCCAGGACCTGGCAGCTCCTGCTGCCTGTCAGCGTCACCTGTCACCGCAGACTGTCCCCCTCCCTGTCCCTCCGTGCTATATAGTGCCAGGGCCCCCGGCAGCCAGCCCAGCCCGGGGGGGCACCTGCATGCGAGCAGGCAGCACCTCTGCAGTGAGAAGGGATCCTCACACCCACCCACCAAATCCCCACTGCCCTCTACCCACGGAGCTGCACAGGGTGTGGGGAGCAGGAACGGGGCAGAGGGGGTCATGCCAAAAAAAGCCCACGGCCAGGCTGGCTGACCCCCGTCACTGTGCTCAGACCCGTTTCCCGTTCTATTTCGGGAACGTGCGACAGCTGAGGCTCGGGGACAAGCGGCCTCAAGCCGGCAGCTGCAGCAGCGCCCAGCACCTTCCAGAATGCCCTGGGATGGAAAGCCAACGCGCTCCCAGCGCTGCCTCCTCCTCGCAGGGCCTCTGGGAGCCCACCCTACTGGAAATCCCAGCCGTGTCGGGCGCTGCCACCCTGCCTGGCTAGCACAGTGGTCTGTACTGGAGCATACCGGCCCAGTGCTGTGACGGGTGTCTTGGGTCTCAAGCTGGGTGACACCAGCAGACAGAGCAGCACTGGGCTCATTTGGACCCCCATCTCCCAGGGTCACAGTCAATCAGGAATTCTGCTTTGCAAGTTACCTCCCCCAAAACACAGACCTTGCCATCCCAAGTGCACCTACAAGCATCCCAGTTCCTGAGCAAATGGGGGAACTGGCAGCAGGGAATGGGGAATGACCAAGGGGAGCACAAGCTGACCAGTATCAGCCCAGTTGCTCTGATCAGGCTTACGCTACAGAGCTGAGCTACAGCAGGCAACGCGCTTCCACCCTGAGACACTGCCGAAGAAAAACATCAGCTTTGTCTTTGATACTGGTAATACTGGGGATCTGCGTTGTGGCTCGTGAATCTCATGCAGCAAGAATTGGCAGAGGCTGCCGTGGTCAGGTCTCCTGTTTTACTCGCCCTGCTCCCACGTATCCGGGCAGGAGGCTGCTGCAGAGGATGTGGAAGTCCCTGCACAGCAGTCGCAAATAGCTCAGACAGCTTCACCAGTTTGGGGGGAGGTCCACGGCTCAAGGGAGAAGGGTGGAGGCCTCTGTGGAGGGTGTAAGAAGCCATCTCTGCCTTGGGTAGCCTCCATGCAGTGGGTTTTCTGGGACTCACATGGACTAACTTGCCCAGGCTGCTTTAGGAGCAGGAGAAAAGGCAGTTTGCTGCATTTCGTCCCTCCTGGAGCATGCAGCACCGCCTTTCCCAGGTTATCCACAATAAAGGCTTTATTTTCACAAGTAGCACCACTAGAGGTACCTCAAGTAAACTAAGCTACCAAATAAAGCTGCGTTTGACACTGCTGGTGTTCAAAGACAGAGCTGAGAGCGACCTGAGCTCCCTCGCCCTGCATTTTTGTCAGGGTGTCAGCGAGGACACTGCTCTGGCTGGGAAGAAGAGCAGCTGCCCTGGCCGGGGGTGCCAGCCCCAGGAGGGACCTTATCCCTGTGCCTTCCTGCAGCTGCAGCAGATGTGCGAACGCGCCCTGCGAGAGCCCCGGGCAGGGCACGCAGCGAGCCGGGCAGGGCGAGCAGCCGGGCTGGCTCAGCAGCGGGTGCTTGGGGCCCTCTTCAGGCACCGGCGAGAAATCTTTTCCCGAGGAAATCCAGTTTTGACG
>NW_010428652.1:36243-45573 GCF_000710305.1 Buceros rhinoceros silvestris | reverse complement strand
ATTATTACTATTATTTTGGTGTAGGGGAGGTCTTTTGCATGAGTTGGCCTGGAATTTTAAAATAGCCATATAAAAATACTAATTAAAAAATAGCCATAAAAAAATTTGTTTAAATGTTGTTCTGTGAACTTGACTCAAACTCCAGTAATCATTTATTGTCTTTTTTCACCTCTGATAACATTAGAATTACAAACTGGACCCGGAAAATTATGAAAAAGTAATGAAAAAAGTGGAAATTAAATAGAAAGAGGTTCATATCAAAGCAAAATTTGTTTGAAATGTATTTGAAAAGAGAAGGTTTTAAAAACTGCTAACAATGACAGGTAGAAACATCCATTAAAGCAGAAATTAAAACAATAAAAAAAGTTATCCCTGCCCCATTTTACCACAAAAGATAAGCAAATTCTTACCCACAGGGTGCAGGATAAACTAGGGGATCTTGCCGTGAAAAACATTTACAGGGAGGAAAAATACTGACAATTTTGAGAAAAATACTGAAAAGTTTGAGAAACAGAAGTCATTTGCCATTTCAGAAAAGAACACTGTTAAGCAGCGGCAACACTGGCAAGGTTACAGTTTGTGCTGCATCCATAGAAATAGTGAATATTCACAGAAATTGGAAAACTATTAATCAGGAACAACTTTTTGAAAATGGAACAGAGGGTATCATACAAACTATAGGTTCATAAGTTAAATCTCTGTGTTCTGAAGAAAATGGACTCAGAGTCTACATCTGGACAAAAAAGTACAAGGCCAGGATAAGACTCTGGAAGGTCAAGTGAGCATAATTTAAAAGTGAAACCATGTCAGAGTCCTTTTGAGATCAGTTTCTTGTCATTTAAATGAGTTGCTAGAAGTAACTGAGTGCATGGAATTTTCTTAGATTTTCCTAAGGCATTTGAAAATTGCCTTAAAATAGACCATTAAGGAGCGAAACAACAGAGAAAGGAACAGTGTAACACTGTGGACAGAGAACTAGAAAAGGAAAGAAAGATATAATGAATGAGCCATATTGAACGAAGTACATCCCTCGCCATAGGTAAGGTACCTAAGTCTCCTCAGCACTAGACAATGAACACAAACAAGCAAGGATGGGGTTACCTGCAAAGAGAAATATTCTTACATATTCAGAATCATAAACTAAGCAATGAAAAGTGTTATGTGTTTTTATAAGTCTTGGTATCTTTGAAAATTACAAAATTTCTTTATTTAACTTCTGGTAACGGATTCTTTAAAATTGATCTTTCCAGCATTCTTGTCTGCTTCTAGAGAACCCAGAAACACATTTCTAAGAGAACTGAAAGATGATTTTGAAAGCCAGATCACACCAATTCAAGGTCTGAGGTTTTCAGGGTGCTGGCCACGGGAACAGATTTTCTTGGTGGCTGGACTGTGCGTTGAGTGGCGTGTGCCCAGTTTTGATGCATTTACACATATGGAGCTCCTCTGCTAGGGGACAGCTGTAGCCCTCATTGAGCTTCTCCTATCTCCACCTCCCCAATGACCTTCCCATCCCACAAACAGGGGTGCAACAGGGTGGAAAACAGGAACACCTAACCAGAAGAAGAAAAGGACCAGAAAGTGTCTCCATGCAGCATGAGAGTTTGTTTTGTAAAGACAAAAGAGTAAAAAAGAGATCTGAGTTACAGCTGCTGTGACAGACCCCAGAAAACCACGTGTGCTGGAGACTGGCACAAGCCTCTCCCCTAAGACCGGTCCCTGACAGGGCACAACCTTGTTCTCAACTCTGCTCAGCCCTTGCCGGTGCTGCAGCAGTTATTCATGGGCACTGGCAGAGTGCTGTGGGGTTCAAAGCTCACTTTTGCTCACAGCTCTCCAGCAATGCCCTGAGTATGGGGAGAATGTGCTCAGGCTTTGCTTCAGTACAGGCAAATCAGAGGGTACACTTGTGTTAGGAAGGCAAGAGATGTCCTAAAATCTCCTGCATTCCCTACATCACTGGTGTGTTTTCACATGCTAGATTGGAGGGAACCACACCCGACTGCTGCAGGAACAGAGTTTCATCTGCTCTGCAGGACAGGTGCCCTTTCAGTCCAGGCAATCCACTCCTAGTTTTCCGTATTAGAAACCTGCAGTTATGAGAACCAGTTTCAATTAAATGAAAAACTGATGGAGAGATTCAAATGCATTTAGCACACATAATGACCTGTTTCTTCTGCAAAGGAAGAAAACATATGTTTCATTGTAGGAAACAACATCCACCCAGCCTTCCCTGCTTTGACCTGCTGGGTGCCTTGAGTGGCTCTTTCACTGTTCGTCACTGCCTCCTCTAAATAAAAATGTGTAACATGGTGACTCTGCTTTGCCTCTGCTCTTGGCTTCATCCTGTCATGAACAAGATGCTCCTAAGGAAGGGCTCCAGCACTCTGCAAGGAGCTGCGAGATAGTTCCCAGTACCTTACCCCAAAAAACCCCGTATGACACCTTTCTGGAGATTTTTACTTTTTGTCTGGTATCCCAGAGTATGACTTTGCTGTTATTTCCATCTAAACTGTTCGTGGTATTCCTGCTTAATTACTGGGATATTTATTCACTACATTAAATAACCAAACTGCTCCAACTGTCATGCTGAATAAAACGTATTTGCTCCGTAGTGTCTTTGCTGACCTACTCATTTCAGGACATTGGTTGCTTTAATACCACTGTGCAGGTTCTGTATTTCCACTGCACACATTTTATTCTGGAAGAACAAAATGGAAGAACTGGCTTTCATTTTTGTCCCTGAGAAAGGCCGTAACTCATGAATCACAGGATTAATTAAGAGAAATTAAAGTATTTTTCCCACAGCACAGATGGTAAGGTCCCCAAAAAGATTAAAGTATATTATCTATAAAAAATGACATTTCATAAAACATGATGCCTGAGAACTAGTCATAAAGCTGAGTTTTTTTCAATGATTTTTATTTGCAAGAGAAGTATTTGTTAATATCCATTAAAATGTCATTTATATATGCTTGTGGGTAGAGCCCCACATATATTTTTATTTCTTTAGGATTCGAGTTTTATTTTCCAAGTTACCTTTTTTCAACATCAGAAAGCAAAAATGAAACATCAGGTATGAATGGTTTGAGATACAAATACTCTGGAATCAAAGTACGTTTATGTCACATTTCAGAGTAAAGCTTTCAGACAGATATCGACATCAGTTCAAACAAAATACCAAAAGTGATTGTGTGGCAACCAGCCTTAAAACATACTTGTCAGAAGAAAGGCAGCAAGAAAACTAACATCATATAAAATGGAGATGAGATGAAAGCAAAAAACATAACAGGAATATTTCAGGACAAAAAATCAGAGGAGTAGGAAAAACTAGTTCATCATTCTCAGCACATGCAATTGTGGCAATTATACCACAATATCTGTTGCATTTATAATAAATTCAACATTACTATTCTTTGGCCCTGGTGCATAAAAGTGAGTGCAGGTATTCACTGATTTCAAGTGAAACAAATGCTTAACAACTTTGCTGGGGCAAACCCTTAAAGGTAGATCTCAATTTCAATGACACTATCAAAATTTTCCAATTTTACTTCAAACATGAGGAACTTTGTTCTTCCTCCTGAAAGTCATCTTTTGCAGGTAAACTCTTTTACGGGTGCTGATGTATTTCATTACTCTGTATCCTATCTGTTTGTACTTTGCTGTTTGTCTCCATCTGAGCATCTTGACCCACTGCCTTTTTATCTGATGGCTGCATTTCTGATCCAGGGCTCTTCGAGAGCTACCAAAGCCTTCACTATGTGGGATATTTAAATGGATCTACTTAAACTTCTGGAAAACTGTATTTCTCTCAAGGATGGTTTACTTCAGTATAGTTTAAGGCAATGTCAAATACTGGCTTAAAAAACAAAAATTAAATCATATGAACAAATTGTCTTCCCAGAGTATTTCTGAACAAGCTGTCTTCAAAGCACATGCCTGCTAAGAATGACAATAGGTATTCCATATTTTCATATCCAAAACCTGCAGTTTATGTAACATACAAATCATAGAAGTTACATTCCTTGAATTTAAGTCCTCAAAAAATCCACAGAAAATTAAAAGCCAAGAAAAGATTTGAAGGTGTTTGGGGGTAAATATACATTCGTATTGTCCACACATATCTTGCACTTCTCCTACATATCAGGCTAGGGGTTCAGATTTCTTTGTTTTGTTCTGTTTTCAAGGGAGGTGTTTGTTGGGGGGAGTTCCTATTTTCTTCTTCTTCTTCTTCTTCTTCTTCTTTTTCTTCTTCTTCTTCTTCTTTTTCTTCTTCTTCCTCTTCTTCTTTTTCTTCTTCTTCCTCTTCTTCTTTTTCTTCTTCTTCCTCTTCTTCTTTTTCTTCTTCTTCCTCTTCTTCTTTTTCTTCTTCTTCCTCTTCTTCTTTTTCTTCTTCTTCCTCTTCTTCTTTTTCTTCTTCTTCCTCTTCTTCTTTTTCTTCTTCTTCCTCTTCTTCTTTTTCTTCTTCTTCCTCTTCTTCTTTTTCTTCTTCTTCTTCTTCTTCTTTTTCTTCTTCTTCCTCTTCTTCTTTTTCTTCTTCTTCCTCTTCTTTTTCTCCTCCTCCTCCTTCTTCTTATTCTCCTCTCTCTCTTTTTTTTTCTTTGTTTGTTTGTTTTGCTTCAGGTGGATTTTTGTGGTTGGTTGGTTCGTTGGTTTTTACATATCTCCAGCTGTGTACTAAATACATAAAAACTCAGTGTTATTTCAACGGATACCACTACTGCTACAGGTGGACTAAAAGCAGATATTAGCTACTCTGTGAGCATTAGTTAGGCCACAGACTGCAACAAATAAAGCATATGCTCACTGAAGTCTGATTCAATGAGTGTCAAAAGTACACCCAAGCTCAAGAGTAAGGGAAACTTATCTTTCAGAAAGTTATACAGTGTGGAAGAGATGTCTTCAGGACACTATGTCCAACTTCCCAACCAAGTCAGGGCTAACAAACATTAAGTTGCTCAGAACTGTGTCCAGCTGAGCTTTGAATCACTCCAAGGGTGAAAGCTCCAGAACATCTCAGGGTAACCCTCTTCAGTGTTTTAATACCTTCATGGTGTTTCTCACCAGATATTTCACTGCAAGTTTACTTGATGTAACTGTTGCCTCCCATTCTACCACTGTATATGTCTGCGAACAGCCTGGCTCTGTCTTAGCGCACATCGCATGAGGTTGTTGAAGACAGCAATGAAAGTTTCCCATTAGAGTTCCCCTCTTTGAATATTATGCTGCAAAGGAGTATCTATCAAAATGGCACAATCCATTTTAAGAAGAAACTGGGCAGGAATAAAACAGAAGAAAATAAAAAGGTGCAGCAAGTACGGATGGAGCAGAAGATAGGATGCACAAAACTAGGCAGCTGAGGAAGAGGCTTCAGAGAGGTGCATCCTTGAGTGGATAGTTAGCAAAGAGCTGGCAGTCAAGATGGGAAAAGCACACTTAGCACATATGCTCCACGTGGTACATGAACCACCAGGTGTTTCACAGGAGCTGGGGGTTTGAGAGTCTTCTAGAGATGAGCATGTGACAGTCACCCCCGGAGAACTTTGGTGCCCCACACATGAATTTGAGACATTCTGCCCATAACACATGTGAATGCATGTCGGCTTCTCCTGACAGGGTTAAATTTCTGCTCTCAGAATCACTTACAGACCATAGCAAAACACAAGGCAAATGGAGAAAAATTAGAGAACTTGCTTCAAAATCATACTGATGCCCCAAATCAAATTGATAATGCAGACAGACAGTAAACAAGAATTAAGAATCCATGAAAATATCCTATCTATGTATTCCACAAAATTTGAAACACATCAGTTAAATGCAAATGGCAAATAGATGTCAATGGCCCTATTTAATTTTTTTTTTTTTTAAGCTAATGAAGCTGCAAGTGGGAACAAGGAATAAGTATGCTCACTGATTCAACACCTATCCTGGAGTCTCCTGGACCATGCATCTTCTTCACAGTAACTTTAACCCCTGTACATAGTCAGCTGAGGAACATGACAAATATGAGCTATTCATAAGCTCACCTGGAACTACTTGGAAGAAAAAAATTTGTTACTGCTAGCTCTATTCCTCTGTTTATTCTTGTTTCCCACGGGTGAAAAATAATGGATTGGATCTTTATGCATCATTGTTCCCCTAAGGAGCAATGTTGTGTTGAAGTTAATTTTCCTGAGTGAAATACCTTTAACTCCACAAATGTACTACAACCACGGCAGACATGGTCTCTAACCTCTAACCTCGGCTATGTCAAAGTGTTTTATAGCCTTATAACTGTAAAATAGATAGCTATTTTTTTAGTGTTCTGTATATGCTGTTGTTTAAACCGTTATATGTTCATTGCTTCTAAGCAGATCAGATTCTTCATGAACAGTCCTCTCTATGAGCATAAAAACTCTTCTTACATTTCAAAAGCACAGTCTTTCATTCACGGGTTTAGATTTTCTTCAAAGAGAACCGTCTCATTACCTTCCCTAAGTCAGAACCTTCTAAAAGTGTCTCACAAAAGTATTTGATAAAGATCTAAAGACAGAGGAAAGCTTTTGATACATAATGAAATAATTTTAAATCATCTGTCCACACACAAGAGCAAGACAATGTATCTTTTTAAAGAAGCATAATCTACTTGGCACATAGCATCAATAGAGAGGCTCTTTTTCCCATTTGCTGCTAAGCTCAAGCAATTGCAGTGAACTGGCATTAGTTCACAAAATCAATCACTGATTACTAAAACAAAAATAATTTAGCTTCTCTTCTTGAAAAGAACAAGGGTATAAATACAGAATTTAAACAAGAGACATTAATATGGCCAAAACCAAATAATGCTGTGACCAATAGGATGTCAATAGGTGACTTGTTATCTCGGAAGGACTAATAAAAAATTTAGTTTACTTGAAGCTTTGTGTGAAATGGACTTTTTTAATGCTTGTTTTCATTGACTATGGCTGACAGAAGACCTGAAGTAGAAATTCGAGGAACTGAGCTACGGATAAGACACATTGTGTCATTGAACACAACCCGGTAAGACCAGTAGAACTGTGTATTTAATGACACACCATGAATTCTATAACAGTCCATGCAGCGTGATCATTCAGGTACCCATATTCTTTCAGTCTTAGAAAGGGTGCTGGTACCTGAAGCATTGCTTTGTTACATAAATTTAAGACAAATGCTTGTCACCAACTTTTTCTACTTCCAGCTTCCCCATTTACATTCATATTTTTCTCGTGTTTCTGCTCACTTGCTCTCTCCCTCTATGTAACCCTCTATGATTAGCCCAATCACTGAGCTGCACTTTTTCTGGTACAATTTTATTCAGTACTTATACAGCATTTTCAAGCTAATTTTGTTACTTGAATCTTGTTATTATTTTTGCTGTTAGGATAGTCTGAAAATCAACCTCCAATACAGAATACAGTGCCAAATTTCAAGTGTTTTTCTGTGAGTGGCTGTATTTGCTAATTACTCTCTGCATCACTAGCTTGCTTCAGACTATACTTCCAGTGAATAGTTGAGCGTACCAAATTCAAGCACATGCTACTGCAGACATCGATGCCAATAAAACTAGAATGATGAAGTGCTCATGGAGACAGAAGACATGAAGTTAAGTGTGCAATCTAACCACATTCCTGTTGAATTGCAACAAATATGCAAGGATTGCTTTTTCTGCTTTTGCAATCCTGTCTCTTTAATTTGTTTCCAGCCTCTTCCCTGCCGCTCTCCCGCTTCCTACCTCATTTTCCTCCAGTTTCTGCATTGTGCTGACCAGACACTCTGCTCTGTTCCATATGTGATGCCAGCAGAGCAACACTGATTAAAGACATTGATTATGGTGGATGTCAATGAAAATCCAAATGCAGCATCACTCCTAATCCCCACAAACAGGAGGAGAAAGACAGCCAGGTTGGAGGAAATTCGGGCAAATTTCAGTGATTGCTGGTAAATTCATAAGCTTGAGGAAATAATTTACACCTAAAATCCTTTCTGTTTTGAAATTAGGTTATTTCTTGATGTCAAAATTTTTGATTCCTCAGATCAGTTTAGCCAGAATGAATGACAGATGATGGTAAAAACAATCTTATAATTTTAAGAGTCCTTAGAAACTTGCTGCTAGGGACCAGTGAGCTGCAGCACCACCTTTTTTTAGTGGAGCTTTAAGGATGCCTGCATAAACCTGTAACCAGGGCTGTGTAGGCTGAGAGCTCTCGTAACACCAAACAGTATTGGCTGAGGACTTCACTAGTGAAGGTAAATCAGAGTCTGAGTCTGCTAATGCAGCCTAGTTCACTCCCTTGTTATAGAGACTACTTCCTCACCTGTGGAGAATGATTATCAATGAAGCTGCACTTTGTATCATGTTCAGTTTTTAGGTGTTTTTACAGTATATCCGGGATAATGCTTACATTAAATCCCATTACAAGCTGTGTTATCGCTGTGAGACATTATGGAAAGGATCAGTTCAGTCATATGACCAAGCTGCGACAGTTCCCTATCAGCTACACCATTGTAATAAGCTGTGTGGTGGCTTTTAGCCTACTGCAAATGTGAAGTAATTTAAAGCTCTTTTATCTAAGTTTAAAAACAAGTCTTTTACCTCAATTTGCCAACAGCCAAAAGCAAGCACACAGTCAGCAACCACAGGTTTAGCTGATATGCAGCAAGGTTCATTCCCAGCCTCTGCACCACACTGAGGAGGGAACGAGTCCTACTACCTACACCCATCTATCTGCAGAGATACAGCTACTCTTGACTATGGACAGATAAGCAAATTCGTCCTTCCTGCGCATGATGAGTGACAGGTATACTGTTCATCTACTTCTCCTGTGGCTTCAAACACAATGTCAGATTGCTGCATATCGTATTTCTCATACGTTATTTTTGAGTATTAGAAAAACCAAACCAAACCACAACAAAACTTAATAGAAATCAATAGGAGAGTTTTATGAAATACTGTCCAAGTGACACATTTAAAAAAAATGTCTTGCCTACTGCTTTCCTTTCACCTCCTTTACTTTTTCACTAAAATCATTAAGTCCTTGGCTTCACTGACAATACAGAAGATGGGGCAGAGGACTGAAATAGAATCACAGAACAAAAATCAGCCTTTGGACAAAGGAGGTTCATGATTCAGAAGTGGTCCAAGACCATGCTGAACTTCAGCTACTGTACCTCAACCCTGTTGTGAAGCATCCTTCAAATATTTCAGATGTCCATTTCACAAAGAAATTCATGAATTGCAAATAAACTCGTGCTTAAGAGATTAAACCTCCTGTTCAGCAGAAGTCAGAGTTCTGGCAAACAAAGAACTTCTAGACAGCCAGGGGAAATCTA
>NW_010428652.1:19492-36140 GCF_000710305.1 Buceros rhinoceros silvestris | reverse complement strand
TCCTGCTGGTTTTCACCTCATTATACTCTCTGTGGGTTTGTACAGTTAGTTTAAATGTGTGTAAATGGTGGGCACAGGGCTGTTCATGTCAGCCACGTTTGCAATCCTTTCTGTTTTTGTGAAGCAAACTTCACCTGAAAGATCAGAAAATATAAGGATCAAAGAAGAACAGCAAGAAAGAGGAGAAGAGGAGAAGAAAGTAGGAAAGTCATGAAAAAAAGAAAAAGCTGCCACAAGAAGGTAAACAATAATCGCCACAATCTTCTGCAGAAAACTGGCAAAGGACTGAGTTCAGTCTATGAATGGAGAAAAAAAAGAGGAACCCAATTCTCCGCAATGCTCAGGGAGCCCCAGGGCAGCAGTCTTGCAGGTTTAACAGCTGTGGAGGCTTTATGCCAGACAAGACTGTAACAAAGGATGCTGTGCTTTAGAACATGTAGACTTCTGATAGGGCAAGCCATATACCCACTTACATACTGGGCTTCACTTATGCACCAGGCACACACCAGCTTTTCCTTTCGAGCACACATCAGAGACCCTTGAGTGCCACTTCAGGATGCAGAGTAGACAAAATGTCCTTTCACAGCTCCCTCCTTGTAAATATAAATGTAACAGGTTCAGTGGTCTTTCACCCACGGATAGGATGCGGCTCTTATCTAACTGAAGAGACAGACTGGGCTTGCTTCAAATCCACAGGGTGTTCCTGAAACCAAAAAAGCCCTGTTTATGTAGCATGCAAAATTCCCCTTATCTCAAGCTCTCCTATCTAAGTGTGCAGCTTGGTTACAGATTCAGTGAGTAGAAAAAAGTATCATCTTTAATTTGAGCTTGCTATGATCTGAAACATTAAAGCCCTTTCTTTCTATCGCTTTCAAAATTCTCCTTGCATTGTGCTTTGTTACTGTGTATGCGCAGTGTCTTTTGAAAGGAAACCAGTCAATCAATCAGTTTACCGGTGCTTTGTCCAGTGTTTGGATTATCTCATCATCATTATTTTTTTAGATTAGGACATCAAAAACTCTCCTCCTCCCACCTCCCTGTCCTCCACCCCACCCACCCACACATGCAATTTGCGTGTTTCAGGCAACTTTGATTCATTTTCCCTTCCCCAAGGAGACATTTAGTGTAAAGCAAGATGTGATAATGTATATCTGACCACATACATTTAGAAGTGTTACTCCTCAGATTGCTCCATTTCGACTCTAGCATCACCTCCTCGGTGGTTGTGGTATTGAATCATCTGATGATTTGTGAACACCCCTGCCACCACAGCTAACAGCTACAGCCCTTTTGTGGACATTTTATTAACATGCCCTGGAGTTCCAAAACTCTGCTTTGAAGTAGAGCGGTAGAAAATAGCTTGAGTAAGTGGGAGATCAAATCAACTATCCCCACAGCTAAAGAAAACAAAACCTTCTTACTCTAGACCTTTTCATGAAGCATGACTGCTCTCCAAAAGGCAAGAGCATGGGCAAAACCCCTCCATATTCCACCACCGTTTCTTCATGTCAAATCTTTGAAAGGCTTCTAGAGTTAGTTTGTTTCTTATTTCCATCTGCCATCAGACCTGGTGTCACAAACTTCTCCTGGTATTTACTGGTTACTGGTCTTCTTCCCCACACCTCCTCCAAGAGTTGGGGCATGATATTTTTCCCTTACACAGAGCAAAGTCAAACCTGTTGTTGCACTCAGCTGTCATCCAATTCAGGACATGTTACGGGACTTCTTTGTAGATTACTGCACACTGGTTCCCACACCTGAACAAAAATTGAAATAAATAAGCTACATGTAAGACAATAGGCTAGCCTCTTCTGTTAACTAAAAAAATTACTGTTCTCCTCTCTTGTATCAGTCTTGGCAGAAGTAGAAATTTAATTTACATTCATTGCGCTGCTGCCTGTATAAGTTTCCATCTCTCTTCCTCCCTTCACACGTCCAATGTCTGCACATGAGAAGAAAAGAGATAGAAACTCTCGGGAACTGCATTGTTCTGTCCTTACAGCGGAGTTCAGTTACTGCAGAAGGGAATTTCTGCCCATACTGTGGCAAATTCTGTTCAATACATTGGCAAAAAAGATGCTGTCCTCAAAGATGGGGCTATGACCTGGGACAGAGTGCCTACAGCAGGAGCATGAAGGTCTGATCTTCTCACTGCTGTTCCTGCAATGACAAGCCCTGCCACACAGTCAGGGCTGATGTGACAGAGAGAAATGGCTTTGGTTCCCATAGGAAAATTCGCCAGTGCCCTAAAAGAGACTGGTGGGCAGAAATTCTATACAGCTGGCTATCTTAAGCTGTATTCTGAGGACTTTCTCACCTGCTCCAAGATAGCTCCTTGCATTGCATTTTTAATAAGACTAGGAGGATTGCATCTTCAAAGGAAGCATCTGTTCCATCTACTCACAAAACACAGAGATGTTTATTGCTTGGTTTTACTGTCCAGGAGAGGCCCAGGACTGTTTACAGCTGGGGCCTGTGATAAACGGGATAATATTAATTAACTCTTCACCCCAAAGAGGGTGAGTAGGCTCAATTAACTTGTGCTTAAAAATGCTTTGAAACTCTCACATAAAAATAACAGTGTCCTTCATTAGTTATTCCAATTTAAGGACAGTCTTATTCTTACATTTGTCTTATATTAAAAAAAAAAAACAGCTAGTGAAAAGGATCTTATCATTTTTACATTCTCAAAAAAATTGCTGAATTCCTCTACACCATAAGTGGTATAAAGCCTAAAAAAGAAAACAAGACCAATGAAGTATTGAAAAAAGACCAGAAATCTGGGAAAATATTATTGAATTAATCCTTTAGAAAACCTGAAATTTCCGATTAAGATTTTTTTTTTTTTGCATGCTAATCATCTACTCAATAATGAAACCAAGAAAAAGCATCAAAATAACAGAGATTTTTTCATAGCAATGCATACCTAGATATGAGAATCCATTCCCCAAGGACTTTTGGTAAAAGGCAAGAAAATTGTTTTATATTAACGATGAGAGAAACCAACTGTAGTATTACAAATATTCTGTTGCTAAACTAGATAATAAATTAGTAAGACCATAAGTCTCATTTCTACAGTGATGATCTTTAAAAGACTATATTAAATGGAAAAGTATCTTCTCACTCAGCTGGTGCAAAATCAGAAAGAAAGAATATGTACTGATCATCTCCTTTAATTCCCTTGTTGTATTAACAGTTCCATAGTTCATTATGTTAGCTAAATGACCATCTACACTTAAATACTGTTTACATAAACTAAAACATTGGAGATGATCCCAATGGCAGTGCCCAGCATAAATTTATTTCCAAACTTGCAGCGAAAATAGGACACTAATTCTTACTGATTTTGCTGCCTGGTTTTGAATACCTCCCTGACAATATAGCACTGTTTATCTTGCTTCCCACCTATCACACGCACATATAGACATATGCAGACATTTTTAAATAAAGAGAAGGGGATGTATGTGTGTTCTGCCATGCACTCCTGTTCACAGGAAGCAGCAGCCTATAGACAACATCAAAGCAGTAAACAGATCACAGCTCTCCCACTGAACATTTAGCTTAGCTGCACCTTCAATAGCCTTCCTAAGGACTGAGTTGGTGGAAAGAATTAGCTGCAGGGATCAAAAGGACTAGGTATATCTTTGAAAGCCCTTCACAGTCCAGTATGTTGTTTATGACCAAAGCCCCCGTGCTGAATGCGAAAGCCAGTTTCCATGGATATTTAAATGACACTTTTATCAAGTGTATCAGAATGAAACACTTTGATATTTCGAAGTCATACAAGGTCACCTCTTAGCCACCCCTGAATTCATTTCTGTCTAGCAATCAATGTTTCTTGTAAGGAACAAGCAGTGTTTGTTACTTGTCAGTGTGACCAAACTGCAGAAGAATTGAAAATGTGAAGTACTGAAGCAGAGAAGTTTAACGACACCAGCAACCTGTGACAGAAAAACCAAAAACCCTTTCTATCTGTTCTTTTCCTCACCTCCTGCAACCTGTCACTGCTTTGTGTTCCCTATACTGCAGGACAAGCCACAGGTAATTTGGTGCTGTTTTCTGCTTTTTGAGCAGATATATCTGTAAACTGAAGTGCAAGACCAAAGTGCTGGGTCTGCAAATGTTCCCTCCCTATATTCAGGTCCCACTGAAATAAAAAAACTAGGGTTGCTCACTTGGCAAATCAGACATGTTTAAGGAACTGAGCCCTGTATTAGTGTGCAACATATTTTAAGAGAGCATCATTTCAAGGCTGGAAAAACATTATTATCCTGGGCCTTCAGTGCAAGTTTCTCATCACATGCAAAAGAAAAAAATATCAGCAATAGTAAAACTAGAATAAAATTATTGGGAAGAAATTAGCAGCAATGAAAATGCTTTTCAAAGTAATGTTTCAATTTTGAAATAGCTATTATAAACATTTGTGCTTGCTATGGCTTGCAGTTAAATTTTAAAAATAGCACTTAAATATGCATGTTAATAACATCCAGAAGGCATTTCTTTCAAGCCTGTTTGGGCTGTTGAAGGGTTTAATTTAACCGCAGCATTCATTTATGTCTAGCAGTTAGAATTTGCTTTTAAGCTCAAAGGAGCCGAGAGTTGTAACTATGATCTAATTGGTAAGGAATGAAGAATGTTTTTCATGTTTTATAGACAGCATGAATCCTGATCATTTTACAGCAGTAAATTATAGAGTGCTCTGCTCACTGCATCTCCCTCTGGAAGTATGGGCCTATATCTCGTTAAACTACAAAAATAACTTGCAGTGTTCGGCACTCGTCGAAAGCTATCCTGCCAAGGTGTGTTATTTTTATATCACTAATGCACGTCAGCTAGTCAGTCCAGAGAAAGTTAGGTTTCTTTACAGCCTCAAACTAAATTAATTTATAGCTACATTCACATGTCAGAGGAGACACATGAGGAACCTAAACTGCTATAGAAAACAATAATTTATTATTGATTTTCAGCTCCTTTCTAAAAGCAGCTGCAATTCATTGGTTTCTCCCTTCTTCCCTCTCTGGTACAAATGATCTATACAATGCTGGCAATGTGACAAAGCAGCTCCTGTGGGTAAGGCAAATGACATAAAAGTCAGATGTGCTTTTCTGCTTTTTGGCTTAAGACAAATGGTCCATCACTGAAACATAAAATAAAGATTAGAGGTGGGATGTTACGCTTTTTGTGTTTTCAACTTTTTTTTTAACTTGGGTGTGATTAGGCAAAATATCCCCGTTAAATGAATTATTTGCCTTTAAAATAAAACCTAGCATCTCACACATTTTTTAAAGGTATATAAATGTCATGTGGTTATATAGTCTAGCTGAATTTAACTCCAGTAAAGGCAACATACCACAAATGACAGATTGCGGGTCCTTAATCCCATGTAGTATCTTGGGTTTGTGTTCAAAAAAAAAAAAAAAATCTGATTGAAAGGCAGACATTACAGAATTGCTACTGCAATCGCTGAAGTCTAGGATGCCAGCTCTTTAAAGCAAGCGTGGAGTGGATTGGAAAAGAAAAAGGAAACTCAAGATCCAAGGTGGGAATGAGCCCAGTGCTAGGAACATTCTTCAAGGAGCACAGCAAGAAGATAAGAACAATAATCTTTTCTCCCAAGAGCACAGTGATTAACCACAAACATCTCCTTCCATAGCAAAAGAGCTTAACCAGTCAACTAAATGACTCCCACCTTAGGAGTACAGAGAAAATCATTCAACAATAACTTTTGGCGGAGGAATAAGACATCAAAATAATAATAATAATTTAAAAACAGAGGCTTCTTTGTGATTTGCTCTTTCTATGCAGGACTCTGTTCTTGGAAAATTTAGCCTGTATTACTTTTCTGCACAAGGTGTTGCTGCCAGTGCCATAGTTCCTTCACTAAACAACCTTAGGTTCAAACTCCTTTCTCCAAACCTGGCTGTCTTGGCCACAGTTTTTTGAAAGGGATTTTCTTGTTGGAAGTGAAGGGGCAGTTTCCAAAGAGACAAAATCAGATAAATAATTGTCACAGACCAGTGTGTGAAACACTTCATTTTGCTCCTTTGTGTTTATCAAGGTGCACACTCTACCTCGGAGACGCAGGTTACAGCAGATCTTGGTCTCTCCAGGACTAAATCAACTCTCAAAGCCAACAACACGCAAAACTTGCCCACCTTTCATCTCAAAGTCACCCACATAAACCAGACAGGAGACCAGATTCAAAGTAATTCCCTTCTCAGGTCATGAGTTTCCACACCCGCTCTCCTGGACCAGATTTTCAGCACCTTTCCTTGCAAATAAATGAAAAGGAGGTAAGAAGAGTAACAGAAAATTAGATAAACTTGTTCATCTAGTGTAAATCCCATCCACATTAAACACACCCGATGAGAAAATTAATAATTCGCAGAAATACTTATACCCATAAGGAGCCAGAGAAACATGGGAAAAGAATCAGAGAGGATGCTGAATGACAGCATATGGCTGAAGTAGCTGCAACCCAATTTTGATCATTAAATCTACGTTCATAAAGAATAGAAAAAGAGGCAGTAAAGTCTAGCAGCCACCTCACAAATTTTAAAGAGCTCCTAGGATCACTGTGAGAAGTAAGACTTACTGTAAAAAAAGAAGAACTAGGGATAAAAATGTAGTCACATGATCTCGTTACTGTCTAAATGCACATGAGACCAAACATCTCCTGGGGCAATGCACAGGCTGCTCTTGCCTGCCAGACAGCACGCTACAGGGAAATTTTAACTACCTGCCCCACTAGATGAAATGAAAAAGCAGGAATCAAACCCAGCTCTGCCTCTATCTCCAATCTTGACTGTAAGAGAGCACATGGAGGTCTCATTCCTCATTTTCTTTTATACACAAAACAAAGACAGCTCAGACTATCAAGCAAAAAAGCAGAAGAATTTATCAGTTGGGCAACAGAGGAGGATGAGGAAATGTGTTGAAAGTCCCTAAATTAAATAAGGGACAACTCCATAGCCCAGAAAGAGTTGGATTTTCACTAGTCACTGCACTATTCACCAGGAGAAGCTGATCAGAAATGTGACCCTTAGCTTACGTGAAGCTAGCAAGAAATTACTTCAAAGTTTGGGAATTTGTAGGATAGAAGAGGAGAACATCATTAGGAAATCTAGTCAAGCACAGTGCAAAAATTCAAATGGCCAGAACAGCATCTTATAGCTCAAACTGAAATTTAAAGTCACAGATTCCATGGTGTAGAGCAGCCAACATACACACACCACACAGGACAGATGTACAGTTCCTAAAGGTATTTTTCAGAACACTGACATAGCTTATGTTTTCAAAAGACCGTCTTCTCTTCCTTTGTTGAGACCGGCAAAAAGTACATGGTTAAAGTTGTAAAATTATCTTACTGTTGTTATTCTCAATACAAATAATATTAGTCTTAGTGTTTTAGTCTCCAGCAGTGAAGCAGGTAGTGCCTTGGCAAATAATCCCCTCCTCTTTCTGTAACCCTTTAAATTGAAGACACTTGCCTTAAACAGAATCTGATCTTTTTCTGAGGTGGTAAATGCATGAACGTATAGCTCAGTCGAGAGAGCTGTGATGAGAACCACTATGTGAAAGTTTGGATCCCAATATATATATATATAGAGAGAGATATTTCTAGGACTGGCACTCAGCCCCATATAAAAGTTATAGATGACTGTAATTACCCAAAGCACGTAAGTTCCAACACGAGATAAGAGAAAGTATATAAAAATTTAGAGAAACTCGATTAATATTGCCTCAACACTACAAAGTATAAGCATCAACTGTGATCCAATATAATTATGGTTTCCAAAAGTGTAGTTTACTCAGATTTGAAAAGGCAATGATACAGTACGTCATAAAAATATACAGATGCTGCCACTCAAATATTTTCAGTGTGGTAGCTCTTAAAATTATGTTATGTTTAATTCTGTTTAAGCCTGTGTATTTATCTGAAAATTCAGTGTGAGTGAGGCTGAAATAAGTCCTGTTCCAGCTGAACTAAATGTCTGTTGAATTTTAATGAGACAGATTGTCTCTTTTAATGTGTTTTTGTACAAATTGATTATATTACAGCATGTTATAATTGAATTATGTGTTAGGCTATATTTAGAATTACTTGTGGTGTTACTAGCATAATAACACCTGCATAAACATTGCAAATTCTGAAGATTTTAAATAACGTCATACAGATTAGAAATGAGTAAATTACGTAAAACTTGGCTTTATTACTTAAAAGTGCAAGTGTATGTCATTTTTCAATTTTTTCCTTCCCCACTTTTTAATTTCCATTTCTTCTTTTGTTCTCTGTAGATTAATCTGGTGCTCAGAAAAAGAATCAAGGCCAAAACCTTGGAAAGTCATCGCAGTCAAAGATAAACAGTTATCTTTACATCCGTTATCATTATCAGAGATCATTTTTTCACAGCTCCAGAATTCTCCCCAGTGGGCAGTAGTCCATCTTACTAAAATACCTACCCATAATTCAACCCAATTTCATGCAATTGTCTGTCAACATTCATGAAAGTCCAGCTCCGAACTGGACTATTTCCCATAGCCTTCAGGGAGGTAGCTAATTTTGTTGGCTGCTTCCATTCTATCCATCTTCTAGCGAATAAAGAAGGGCTCACCTTTCCCTAGTGCTGCCCACTTTCAGAAATCTGAGTATCTCTTCAGTGGAAAGTACTAGATTAGTACAAATGCTGAAATGCTTGAGTAGAAAGCTATTAATTCTCATGCAAACTCAGAATTAGGTTTCACAACCACAGTAAATACTGACAGCTCTTGCAGCCACAGCACTAGCTCTCCAGAAGACAAAACGTAATATATAAATCTTATGAAAGGTCCGTGGCCACAGTCAACCTGAAATAATGTCCTTCAAGCAACTCATCTTTTCTTATGAGTGCACCCCGATCAATAAAATAGACAATATGAAAATAAGACTGTTCGAGATATTCTTCTACTCCCTATTACTCAAAATAACATTTAATTCAGTACAGAACTTGGAATTCCTCCAACTCAGTTATTTCGAGGATTTTAAGCAACCATCATAAGTACTACCGTAGGAAAAAAAAGACAAACAACAGTCCGAATGGATTGATTCAGATTACTGTTCTTATGGGCTTGACATTGAAAGGTTTGATCGATGGTGACAAGAGGAAAACAAACCATTTAGTTGAGGGAAGTAATTTGCAATATCAACGAATCTTTTTCTAAACATCAGATAAACTCTGTAATTCTCATAGAGAATCTGCAGAACAAGCTAAGTGAACGTGATACCATTTTCTTGCATAAGAAGTAATTTATATCATACTTGAAGCTTTTGACCCTTATTCAGTTATGGGCTATAAAAGATCTAATTTAAAAATTATATATGCTGTCTTATTTCCATTTTCATTGCCAGAGCAGACAAATATTCTTGTTGTGAAGGATGGTTACTTTTAAAGATTGCAAAGAATAATTCTCTGTTATTGTATAAACAATGAAAAAATTACAGCAACAACTTATCAAGTGCAGAATTAAGGTTGCTTCCATGTGAGTGTATGAAAAGAAAATCTGATCCACAGGCAGCAGGAAAAAAAGGCTCTATGTCTGGAAGTTTTAAACATTGCATTCATTTCAACATTTTCTGCAAAAGGGTGTGATTTACTGCTCCACCAGTGCTGTTTTCCAGCAAAAGCTGACACATTACTGCTTCCAACAGGCCATGGAAACTCAAAAGATTTTACAACTTCCTCCACACTTCCTTCACCAGGGAATAAAAAAATTTCATTCTGAATGAAAACAAGTCACACTGCATCCCGGCAAGTTTAGCCAAGATGGATGATTATAGATGTATATTCAGCGTTTTAAGCTCTTTTGAGTGAAGACAGTATTTCCATATGACACCTAACACAACATGTTTGGGATTATGACTCCTGTTCCTCCCTACTAGTAGAAAACAAATTAATAATTTCTTGTGAATACACAGACCTATCAACAATGTGTATTAACTTCCCCATATATCACATCAATAATTAAATTGTTTGATTACATTCAGCTCATTTCCTCTCCTTTATGTCAGAAGAGTTACACTTATTTTAAGAAACTACTCCTAATTTGCATATGTCACTCAAGTAACAATGAGTCCTTTGCCATGAAATAAACCAGGGACCTATACCTTCACTGTTGTCTCTAATTAAACCCCTTCCAAAAACGTAGCTGAATGGATAGCAGTGCAGAAGGTTCACTTGGCTGACGCAGGGCCTGCTGGTTAGCCTTGGAAACAAGTCACAAAATCAAGTGCCCCTCATTGAAATTCCTTGCCCGCATACCCTTTGCATTTATAACTGTGGGAAATCAGCTCTGCCACCTGAGCTGGCCTCAGCTGCCATGGCGTCACATGAAGATAGATGTGATCACTTATGGAGGTACAATAGGGAGCACTCTTCTGCTCTGCTTTCATCTCGTTCCCTGATCTCAGATCAAAGCAGGGAGGCAAGCAGAGCAAGGGCATGTCTACACGGGGACATTACATCAATCTAGTTTGTTCATTCTAAGTGCACCAATATAAATACATCTCATTGAAAGGCTTTTGCACTGGTTTGTCATGCCAGCTTAAAGTATTTTCCTTATTAATCATAACATCTAAATAGCTCTATACTTGTCTGAATTAACTATCCCAACTTCCCAGACAACATTTCGTGGCTCATTGTTTGCAACTGTGACTTTTTTCCTGTTCTGCAAGAGGCCCGCCTGAAATTAAAGAAAACTGTGGGCGGGGGAGCAAAAGAGTCAAATGAATGCACTCCTTGAAATCTTTTCCTGGTATCCATTAACATCATCAAAGGCATTACTCATTTGCTGTAATACAACATCAATGACCTATTACTTAACACTGTAATTATTGAATATGAACTGAACCACACACATACATTTGCTGTAGCACCACTGGGCATATTTTCCCTTTTTGCAGAAACAAGATGACTGGCAGTATAGTTTCAGTACAGAAAGACCTGCGTTCCTCATGGGAAAAAAAAAATGAAAAGAGATCATGCAGGCAGAGCTTACAAGGAGCTGAAGCAGACAAACACCGTCGTGAAGGTATTCCTCGGGTCTTGGGAGCACTGAGCTCCCAGGACCTGGAAGTTCAGCACCAACAGACGTCACTGGGCATGAGCTAATTCATTTAATGCTGGTAGATCACACATCAGGAGTCCTGTTCTGGAGCTTTGTCAGGTCACTTGAAGACTCTTGAACTGACTGATGCCACTGCATCATCCCTTCAGCAGCAGGTTTTCAGTCCTGGTCCTCCAAAGCCTGTCAGATCACAAGGGAGGAGTCAAATGGCAGAAATAAGTGTTTCAGAGAGGTTCCTGATCCTGAAAGATTTGGACACTGAACTTTGCTTGAACATGGGAACATAAACTCCCCAAACCATTGGCAACTCAGATGAAGTTGTTCCTCCTGTCATTCCAGAGTGGAGGTTGCTGCAAAACATTTTTTTTTTTATGGAAATATGGACATTTCCAAGGGAAGTCAGTTTCACGAGAAGAGTTCTAGCCATATGCTGCACAATTCAAATCTGTCTCTGAAAATTAAGGATTGTAAGAACAGCACAGTGAACTGCCATTAAAAGAACTTTCATTAAAAGAAATCTTTAGGATAAACTTAAATTACGAGTTTAAGACAAAGCTAATTTTTCTCTGCTACTGAACCTATCCTAGTAAAGAGCCATAAGGGGTTTTAGTAAGATGAATTTATTTCTTATATTCAATGAATTTTCTGACAGGCTTTGAAAATGCTTCATCTCAGCTACTTGATACATCAAAAGTATTTGAACAAGACCTCATCCTGCTGCCTGACCAAGAAACCGTCAAGTTTCAGGAATTTGCTGCTGAAAACACACATTCTAGTGATAACTGATCTTTGAAATTTCATGGTTGCATTTGGTAATCTATAGGCACTCCCAAGGACAAAATGTTTGTACATGATGCATGATAAAACCCTGAAGACAGCAGCTATTAAATTCAAGGCACTTATTAGCACAGATTTATTTTCCATGTCTCACTTGATAACTTCAACCCCATTCTCCACGATGTTAAATGGCACAACTGTTATAGTTATTTCTCTCTCCAATGTCAACCTGCATACCACATCTGTCCACAGTTGTGAGATTGTAAACAACGGTTGATTTGGAGCTGGGCTGCTACAAAATTATTTCCAGACATTTAGTAATGGAAATATGGTTGTAGACTACTTCCAATTACTCGAGGTACCAAGTGTCCCAAAGTGCATATTTTGGCAGAAGTCATTACAAACCTAAATATATGTATATAAACTTCTGCAATTCATCATAAAATTTATTAGTAACATTTAAGAGGCAAATTAAGTGGGTAAAGGAAACATTTATTACATTGTATTTTTGATGAAAAACGAAGAAAATAACTTGAGACAAAAGAAGTTGAAAAATTCTATTAAATAAAAGCTGCGTATTTTCTCTGTTGTCATATTTAATATTCTGTAGCTTTTTTAAATTTAGAGTTAAACTAAGTAAAACATTACAAAAGAGGAAAGTTTTCACAACCAAAAATGGCCCAATAACTTAGTGTTAATGATATCAACTGTATTCTTGATGCAGATCTTTGTCCTTTAATATTTACTTGTTGGCATGATTAGTCTCAAAAGAAATTCAACTCTTAACAAGATGTGCACTTCAATTATAAGTAAATAAAAACCCAAGACTATCGGATTTTATTTTTAAAACCTGTGTGCTAGATCCTCTTGACCTTAATTCCCATCCACTAGAAGATGAAACGTAATGAGATCAATTTTATGTGCAGCAAACTGCACTTATAGAGCACATCAAACACTGAAGATGTCATGCAAGTAACAACAGGCATATGAGAATTGCCTGAGTAAAACTACAAAAATAAAAGTTTTCTTCAGTATTTGTTTAAGTCGACCTATATTTTGCCCTTGGACATAACCTAATCAGACGCCTAAAAATCTTACTCGGACAACTTCATGACTTAAATTGATGTAGAAAGTGGGAGGACAAGAAAGAAAACAGGCAGAAAGAAATAGGTTTTTGAAGAGCTGCAGTAGGTTTCGCTATGCAGAAAAACATAGCAAATATTACTTAGTGATTTACTCTTAACAGGCCTTCTGACTACATGGAGAAGCTACATAAAACATTTTCCAGTCTATTCAGAACTCCCTAGATAATCTTCATAGCAGATAAATATCATAACACTACTACAGCTTTAAACAAAGAAATAAAATTCCTGGTCAACAGAATACTAAGTGTTATTATGCAATACTCAGAGACACTAGAGAGTGTGGATGCTTCTCTCAAAGTAGCAATAATTCTCCACTAACATCTTCAAAATATTTGGCTGCACTTCATCTTCACATGGCTCTGGACCACAGTTTACGTCACTTAATCTTGTTAAAACTTTTCCTTTCACACAGAAACCAAGAGAATCCTAGGAAATCTTTCACAAAACCAGGAGAATGTGGGTTAGGATTACTTTAAATATAAATTTACCCATGACAAAAGTACTTGTGAAAGCAAGAATCTGGAAGAAAAACAATAATAATAAAAAAACCCAACACCACAAAAAATCCCAAAAAACCAAGAAAAAAAAAAAGTGGCTTTCATATTAAACCACAAAAGAGCACAAACAACTCCAGCAAAATAACCCAAACAGAAAAACAGATTCTTTCAAAACACAGAACCATCACTTACTGGTCATTGCCTTAGAAAGAACAACAGTCACAGTCTATGAACGGAATATCCAAAAGTTGACTTGCCATTCATATACACAAACCTAACTGTATTTTGTGGAATAATTGAAAAATTTAACCCGTCAGCTGCATATAAAGCTTCAACAGAAAAAATGTGAAACCCTCTAGAGAAATACAGGTATACTTTTATTCTTCTACCTCAAGACCATTCGATAACCAAACTGATCTAATTCAAACTGATTTCATTGACAGAGCTGCAAAATCTATTTGCAGAACACATATTTGGAATATATTTACCTTCTGCATGAGTCAAGCACGTTTTGGATATATTTATACTTTAACATTTGGCCACCACAGCTTAAAAATCAACATGCAGAGCACTTGCTAATACCGTTTACTAGAATGGGTCTGATAAAATTATTCTTAAACTAGTGACCTTCAGATTTAAATAGTCGGTTATAGTAGACCTGACATAATATGGAAGTGATTTCACATCACTAAGATCCCTGAGAGACTGTCTAGTGCCAATTTCTTCAGGGACAGAAATTAGGGAGCAATTGCTTTGAAGTTGTAACTTACGTGGAATTAGCAAAATATTCATAGCTGGAAAATGTAAATATGATAAAAAGAAGATACTAGTTGTAATGATTTGTTAACCTTTCCTTTTCCAAACGCGTGTGGTGACTTGGAAATAACCTTGTGTCTTTTAAAATTACTTCACGATCACAGCTTCATTCAAGTTCGACAGTTAATACTTTTGTACATTACCACAATTAGGCCAAACACGCAAACTGATAAGTCAAGGGTGGTCTTCCACATTTCTGAAAAAATATCCAGATTTCTACTTCTTGTCAGGATGAATTTTAGGATCAGAACGTAATGGCAAATGAACTTCAGTAGGCCACTAATTACCAAAAAATATTAATTGAAAGGCATTTTCTGGCTCCAGGGATCTTTTTTGCCAAGCATAGAATATCCATTTTTTCGGTATCAGTCATAATTGTCAAGGCAAAGTGGATACACTAGCTACCTGGGATGCAATATTCTTATGACTGTTTTACAAAAAAAACAAGTGTAAAATCACCAAAACCCATAATTCTTT
Source organism: Buceros rhinoceros silvestris (assembly GCF_000710305.1). NCBI lineage: Eukaryota > Metazoa > Chordata > Aves > Bucerotiformes > Bucerotidae > Buceros > Buceros rhinoceros. The sequence goes on along the minus strand of NW_010428652.1, from coordinate 21,325 downwards.
TCTTCAGTCAGCAAAGATTTTTTCAAATATTTGCAGTTAGAGAGATGTTACCAGAGTCTGGTGTTGAAACTGTATACTACAGTAAAAACAAACAGCAGAACAAAGTTACATAAAATGCTAAGCGTAGAAGACCTTATAAAAAATATTTTAGGTTTGTGGGTTTTATTTTTTAAATATATTCCCTTAGTAGTTTGAAAGAAAAATAAAAAATCTTTCGTAAGAATTAATTTTGAGATGGAGGCCTGTCACTGTTGCATATGCTTCTTTAACTTAAGCAAGCCAAAAAGCATCATCCCTTCGTGAAAAATCTCAGGTCAGATCTTGGAGCAGTTCTGCCATCCAAAACCAGTAACTTTCAGTTAGACTTTCAGTTCTACAACATGACCACAAACCATGTTCCAACTCCTCCCAAAATCTCAAAACTGATAGTTCGATGACTTCATTTTAAACCCCACAGAGATGAGGGAGAAAAACCAACCTGTTACACAATGTCTTTTGTCTCTTTTATCAAACCCCACAGGCAGGCACAGAACAGAGCATATCTAAGTCCATTAATTATTCCCAGCCACAACCTGACTACTGTGTTTTAAAATGATGGTCTGACATACACTGAGGCTACGGACATCATTCCTATCGAGACAAACCTCATGTTTTCCTCACATCAGCACCACTGAGATAAAGGTTTTGGCAACGAGTAGAAGTAAACCAATAAACAGCACGGAACATCAGGGAATCGGGTGGTTACATTCGCTCTCTGGCACTTAAAACTTCACAAACACCACTGCTTGAATGATCATAATGGAAGTTGTTTTATTGTTGTGAGCAAGTCAACAACATTTGCAGCTGCAAAAGCAACAAATGCTTTAAACAGGGGAGCTGGACAGAGAGATGGCAAAGGTTCTTCTCATGGAGAGCAACAGAAATCAAAACCATGCAAAATTCATCCATCTTCCAGCATAACGTGGCCAGCCAGAAAACCTCTGAGAACCTCAGAAAATTATAAAGAACTAGGTAGGTGCACATGGATACTTTACCAATAGTCATGGAATGAGAAAATGGTTGTTTTTATTAAACAAGTTGTTATTGTGTATTCAATATATTTTATCACTCTTTACTGTTGTTGATTAATACAGATGGCAATCTAAAACACGATACAGATTATGATATTATGACAACAAGATCTCATAGGAATTTATCTAATGTAATTTAGTGTGTTTATGTAGTTCCATATATCAAAACAAATTGATCAGGAGAAAAATTTGCTAATTGTTCTAATAATATCCATTAGATTGACAAGTACTTCTCTGTTTCAGTCCCTGGAAAGGACAAATTCTTTAGCGATAGATTAAAAAATACACTCTAGTTTGCATAACAGTGAAAAAATGCAAGCATAAAGGGAAAAAAGGTTGAGTAATTGTCACTACATCATTTCATGGCACATCTTTGAGTTGTTCAGCTCAGTTGATTGAGATGGATTACTTCAATTAAGATACATCTGTCTGAATACATTGCTATTGCAGGGGGCATCTCGTGGTAGTGTCATATATTGTGTTACAAGTTTTTTTTAGACAAGTGACCAGTCTTTAGTTTACACAAAAATATCAAACCATTGCTATTTTTTTTAAAATTCACATTTCTTGGGAAGACCATGGTAGTTTTCCAAACATTTTAGTCTCCTGGCTGACCCCGTTCTCCAAAAAACCTGCCCTATTGGAATTGCGCTGTCACATTTGTGATCACCCCTGCTAAAGACAAGCACAAACACTACACAAGCTAATTCTGGTAAGATAGCATCCTGGCTCAGCAGCACTAATTTCTCCAGCAAGAGCATAG